>NC_057807.1:54985915-55273158 GCF_018294505.1 Triticum aestivum | reverse complement strand
TCTCCAACACATGCCCTTTCTCCAACAAAAAAATTGATATTGGAAGAGTTGTGCCAACAAATCTGCTTAAGCTGTGTTAAGAAAACAAATTTGCATAAGCAGAGCCCCAATCCGCCAAAAAAATATTGTGAAGCCCCAACAATATACATTTTAATATAGGACGCCGATAACGGCCACACGTGTGGTGTATCGGGGGGTTATGCCGCACGCCTCGTGCGGCCTGGAGAAGAACCCGCCTGCACGACCGCGTCCGGGCGCGCGCAGCCACAGCTCGCACGTCCGGTATGTGGCAAAACAGCCCACACGTCCGGGCCAGACGCCCGCGCTGCCCGCACGACCCAGCCGTCCCGGCCTCCTTTCGATCCCCAGTCCAAACTGCCGCCATCGTCTCCCACCTCTCGATCCCGTACCTCCATCGCCGTCCTTCTCTGGTTGCCATGGCAACCAGAGCAGATCCGTAGGGTCTTCCCACCGCTAACCACGCCCTCCCTCCCCCACTTCAACCCAGCCTTCCAGAGACGACCAACTAAAAAGCAGGTGGGTCTCCGATCTACCACGGTTTCTCATCCTTCTTCTGCCAGAATTTAGAAGTCCAATTGCAAATCTACCAATGAGGATGGCGACTGGATCTCCTCGAACAGTATACACCAGATCTATCGGGGCAAAAACACTACACGTTTTTTGTGTGTGTTCGTGTTTGCCAGGCAGCAAACACCAGATCTTCCATGTAGTACGCTAGAGTTAAACTTAGGCTCTCGATTCGTTTGGTGCAAGTAGTTGGTAATTAAGGATGCATAGGAATCCCTAAAAAGGGAGAGAAAAAGAGAAATTTGGCATAAGGAGGGTAGGAAAAAATAGTTGCCACTTGTGTCTAACATCAGTTGCCGCCTATCGTTGCCGCTAGCTGCCACCATGTTACCCTGTTGCTTGCCATCCTGTTGAAGTAGTTGTTGCCATTGATTCGAAATGATAGTTGGCACCCAGATTTCAAAAAAGAGAATGGATGTGCATGTCCTATTTTCCATGATGTGTTGGTTGCCTACGCAGGAAAATGTGATAAGATTGCCTTGTTATCTTCTACATGCAAACAACAGAAAATGAATTTTTTGTGGATTGTTGATGCGTTCTTGTTCATGAAGTGATTGAGAACACATCGGTAGAAACAAAACGCGAAAAAGAATGAATCACAAAGATGACACTGATTCTTGGGTTTCTCAAAGGCCAGAAACGGCCCCTTGGGATGCAGCAGAGTACAGTCAACTCATTTCTACGGGGCCATTGCTGCCACTACTAGAGCAGTACGCAGGCATTGGTATGAACCATGATAACAAGAAAAGAACATTTTGTCATGTTCGCGACAATGAAAATGGCATTCTACTTATGTCCTACAATCTCATTTTTTCGCAGGTTCTTACGACCAAAACACATTTAGGGGGCCACCATGGCAAGATCAGTCACAGGGCGCTAACACTGACAAATGTACGGGCAACCAACTTCAACTAGCTAACGTGGCAAATCAAGGTAATGCATACGAAAAAGAAACATACTGGTAGTGGACATGAAAATTAAACTTGTAAAGGATGACAAAAAGACTCACGAGTTATATCGGCAAAAATGTAGGACATTCATGCAGCACATGGCATCAGGCGGCAACCATGTACCTGCCATCGACGTCATACGCAGGTGAGTCCATAAAAAGTGAAGTTGTGGATGGTGAAATAACAGAAGGAACATAGATGGCAACTGCAGTTGCCATCCCTAGACAACTGCAGTTGCCATCCCTGGACAACTACGGTTGCCATGTATATACAACTGCCGTTGCCATCCATGTACAACTGCGGTTGCCATCCATGGACAACTACGGTTGCCATCCATGATCAAATGTGATTGAAATGTATAAACACCCGTGGATGGCAAGTGTGAACAAATCTGTGTGGCATGGTTGGTCAACTACATATGCCATGTTGAAGAAACTACATTTGCCATGCAGTGACCAACTACTACCATGATTACAGGTTGTTACGCTGGGACTACATCGGCAAACGTCTCATGGCAAGCTTCGCAGTTGCGGGACAACGCTACTTCAGATAGATCACATCAAATTGGAATGACAGACCACACAAGATGGGCACATGCGGCACAGCAAGGTAAGAAAATTTGCAGTTGAGGAAAAGAAGATTTGTGACGGTGGTGGTGGACAAAACAAACAGAAAACGCTAACAAGTCGTCGTGTGCAATGAGTCTTGTATTGTCTTCGAGATGTGCCAGTTGATAAGAGAGTGTGTGCAACACTAATGATTGATCGTATTTGGCTAGTGAGCTCAAGCCTAGAATGCAAAGTTTTGATGCTAGAATATACTGGTTGCCATGTATTGGCAGCAGTAATTGCCATGTATGTAGGACTGCAGCTGCCATGGATTTAGAATCCAAGATTTGGTACTTAAAGAAGCCGGTTGCCATGCATTGGCAACAGTAGTTGCCATGTTTGTTGGACTGTAGCTGCCATGACTGCAGAACTACATCTACCATGCATATCCACGTGCAGACTCATGGTTTGCTGTGTGAATGATGTCATGCCAAATCACATGTAGTTGATGTACTCCCTTACGATAAACATGTAATTCAAGCAAAATCTTACGCTCGTACCTACTTTTTTATTACAGGGCCTTCAACTACAATCAATAGCAGCGCGGGGACATCTACTGTCGGGAGCTCTGAGCGCACGGAAGACGCGTTCCACCAGCCAGACACCAATCATGCCACAAAGAATGCCGAGTCAGTGTCGGAAATGGCAATGATTCCAGCAATGCCGACAAGCACACCTTTGAACGCAAGCACTGTCAACACTCAAGTAGATGAAACTGTCGCCGATACTGAAATGAATGATGAAACTGATGACGAAGCACAAGGGGATGAAGATGGTGGGCAATCAGAAATCATGGTACCTCAGCCACCGTACGTTGGGCAGAGATTTGATTCGTTCGTAGAAGCAAAGGAATTCTACCAGACATATGCAAAGTTCCATGGTTTTGCGGTCAACACGGAATACCAGAGGAAAATTAAAAAAACGAACGAGTACAGCAGAGGTGAGATGAGGTGCTACAAGGCACGAAAGGATAAGAAGGGTAAAGGTGTTGCATCTGTCGTTCCGGAATGAAGAGAGGTATCATTCTCAAGACGGAATGCCCTGTCCGGTGTAAGCTGAACGTAGATGGAGCACGGTGGGTGGTCACGGAATATTTTGATGAGCACAACCACGAACTCATAATGAAGTTCGACCTGGTGAAATTTCTGACCGCCCACAGAGGATTCGCCCCCCTCGAGAAGAAATTCATAAAGCTGCTACATGATTGCAACGTCGGTCCATCAAGAATGGTACAGATACTATCCCTCATCCATAGCAAAAATGAGACTCTGAGTAGCATGCCCTACATACCAGCTGACGTCACAAACCTAAAGGCAAAATACCATAGAGAGAGCAAGTTGGCTGACATAGAAGCCACAATGGCCTACTTCGATGAGAAAGCAAAGGAAGATCCAGATTTCTTCTACAGGATAAGATTGGACAATGAGGATCGTGTCAGGAACATGTATTGGGTGGATGGTGCTGCAAGAAGAGCCTACAAACATTTCCGAGATTGAATTTCATTTGACACGACGTATCTCACTAATATGTACAAGATGCCATGCGCTCCATTCATAGGAATAAATAACCACAATTAGTCACTGCAGTTTGGATGCGGGCTCGTTCGGAACAAAGACACTAATGGGTACACTTGGATGTTCAAGACCTTCTTGGAGTGCATGGATGGACTTGCTCCGATGAACATAATAACAGACCAGGATTTTAGCATGCGTGTAGGCATAGATGAGGTCTTTCTATTGGCAGTGCATAGGCACTACAGGTGGCAAATTATAAAGAAGGCTGAGGAAATGCTAGGACCGTTCTTTGTAGACCGTCCAGAGCTGCACAAGGCATTCGAGCTGTGCGTGGACCACAGCTTGACGGTGGAGGAGTTTGAAAGGAGCTGGATGGCCATGATTGAAACATATCAAGTCCAAGACAACGAGACGCTTGCTAACCTGTGGGAGAAGCGAATGTACTGGGTGATGACCTACTTCATGCAGTGCTTCTTCCCGTTTCTACAGACTACACAGCGCAGCGAGGGGTTCAACGCTGTTTTGAAGCGGTACGTGAGCCCTGGCAACTCATTGCCACAGTTTTTGCCAAGTAATACACAACCTTGCAACAAAAAATACTGGGATCTAAGCTACAGCAAGAAGCGAACACCGCGCTAAAGCAGCCAAAATTGCTAACGTATTTACCGATGGAGAGGCAGATGAGCAAGATATACACCAACAAGATCTTTAACAAGTAAGTCAGTTGTGTTACAATCTTATTTGCACAATCATGAAGGTAGTAGGTGCCATCTAGAATGCAATGCAGTTTAATAGCTTATTTGAAAATGATGATTTCTTGAAAAGTAGTCATTTGGTACAGAGTAACCATGATATGCAGTTGCCATGTTTACTCAACTGCAGTTGCCATGTTTACTGAAATGCAGTTGCCATGTTTACTCAACTACAGTTGCCATGTTTACTCAACTGTAGTTGCCATGTTTAATGAAATGCAGTTACCATGTTTAATTCACTGTACTACCATTGGGCATGTTGGTATGGAAATGCCAATGCCAATTAAAGATGTTATGCAGTTGCCAACGTTTAATGAAATGCAGTTGCCATGTTTAATGAAATGTAGTTGCCATGTTTAATGAACTGCAGTTGCCATGTTTAATGTACTGTACTGTGCCATGATCAAACGAAATGTACTTCTATTGGCCACGACAACAAAAGGTGCTACAAAAAACATCACACAGGAGTTTAACAAAAACACACAAAACTTGCAGATTTCAGGAAGAAATAAAGTGTGCCAGCATGTTCACAGCTTTCCAGGTGGACGAACATACGTTCAAGGTGTGTTCTATTTTGGGCATGTCGGATTCAGAACCTGAAGACCCGGACAAAGGAAGGAACTACTTCGTGAAAGCCTCGATAAGCCAAGGCGAATACTACTGCCAATGCTGCAAATTCGAACGGGACGGCATTGTGTGCTGTCACATACTAAAAGTAATGGACATGAACACTGTGACATGGATGCCCCGCCATTTCATAAGGCGGCGATGGACTTGGGACACAAACGATGCATTGGCACCGCAGACATCAAACACAGTTTTGCCTGTGCATGACGAGAGACCGAAGTCAACCATGGAAGCCGTGCGGCACGTTATGTTGACAAAGAACTATGCTGAACTAATTGATGAAGCATGCAAGAGTGATGAGACTGCGAGGGTCGCAGAAAAACATAGAAAGGCTCTGAAAAGAGAGCTTGATGAGATCAAGAAGAGGAAAGCTGAGGAAGCCTTACACAGGTTCCCCCGCACATCAAGTGTGCCTTCGTCCACGGGGCTATCATATGAAAACTCGGAGGTAGGATCTGGAACAGCAAGCACACAAACCCAGGTCAGGAACCCGCCCCGTTCCATCACAAAGGGGCGCCCAAAAGAGATAAGATACAAATCAGGATTGGAGATTCAAGCAGAACACAAGAAAACAAAGAAAGGGCTGGGCAATCCGTAAGCAACATTGGAACATTGTGACGTGGTCCTTGGTGACTTTTTTTGTTGTAATCTAGATGTTCTAAATGTTTTAAAAATGGGAGAATGACTCTTGAGGGGCATCAGAATTTGAAGGAAAATGCCATGAATGGATAACTGCAGTTGCCATGTTAGGTATACTGCCATGTTATGTATATTGAATCTGCCATGTCATGTACACTGAATCTGCCATGCTAGTTTATACTAAATCTGCCATGATATTTTATACTGAATCTGCCATGTTGTGTGTACTAGATCTGCCATGTTATGTATACTGGATCTGCCATGTTAATTATACCGAATCTGCCGTGTCGTTTATACTGAATCTGCCATGTTAGTTCTACTGAAATATGCCATGTTATTTGTAATGACTCTCCATCGCGTAGATTTCCGTGTTTATTCAACGCATTTTAGTCACACATAGTGTATTGAGTGCAAAACTATGGGAAACAAGTTGAAAAGGGTCACATGCAGCAACCGCAAAACAGGTTACGGCTACATGATCAAACTACCATGCTAGATGGTATAGTTAGCGATAAAAAGAAGAAGCAAAATAGACAAATGAAAAACAATGATAACTTTCACTAACCATGTCTGATGAACTACATTTTCCATGTTTTAAAACCATCATAGACGCATTCGAAACACCAAATAGGTGCTACCAATGATGAAAGCATAATAATAATGATAAACATAAATGTATCTGTTGTCACGCCTAAAATAGGTTCACATCCACACATATATTATAGAAAATATTCAAATGTCACTCACACACCACCACTATATACTAGGCTACACGGGGGGTTGCAGTCATAACATAGCACACGGACGTAGTTTTGAAAAGAACAAAGGTAATACCTTACATTCCTCGGCAACAGAATGTAAGGTAGGCGTTCGGTATGGAGCACCACGTGATCACTTGTACTTCTTGGCGACTTTCTTGAAAGCTTCCTCTACGAACTCACGTGCTCCGGACCGCGTGTTGAAATCTTCATTCGTCAACCAGTTCCATGTGTAAATTTTCCGGAGCTCAAGACCATTGCAGCTGTGACAACAGGAACCAGTATACCTTCCCACTTTGCAAGGTATTCCAACATGTGAAAGCCACAGTCCGTCCTGTACAAGAAAAAGAATCAGGTGAACTCACAAAATGATAGAGATAACGATGATAAACTTCAATTTAGATGTAATAAAGAGGGTTAGCATTGGTGTAGAGGGCACATGAAAAAGGAGATGGAAATTACTTGTTCCCTTGCTTCGTAGTCGCCACGTACTCAATTGGAAAATGTCTGATCTGGACCTTTGAGTGTTCTTAGTGACGGTTCCATGTCTCTTTGAGCTTGTTGATGAAGTATTCAGCATGCGTAGTAAGGTCTGCATCATCTGCCGAACGCATTGAATCAAGCACCTCAAAACGTTGGTTCTTCAGGTCAAGGCAGATCGCGTAATGGTGACCACACTTGTCGTGTGGGTCATGTAGTGCAAGCTCCTGGAACATGGGGAACAAGACCTGCAAGTAAAATGAAGGAAATAAGAAGCAGAGTCCACATGAAGAAACAGAAAATGGTGTGATTAGGAAAATGACGTGTAAGGATATCACTGGTTCCAGTAAGAGGGACATGAGTGACATAAAGTAGTGAGTGGACAAAAAAGTAGAATCACATAGAATGTTTAGTTATAGTGGGTAGTTAAAAGAAGTTGCTCTCCATGTATGAATAGAGTTGCCATGTATTTTACTTTGAAGTTGCCACATAGTTTGTACGTGGATGCAAATCAAAAAGTCAGTTTATGCATGGCAGTTGTTGCCACATGAAACAACTGTCACATAAACAAGGTGTAGCCACTGGCAAAAAACATACCATGGGAGGAAAAATGTGCAAAAAAGGAAGGAGTACTCACACATTTCTTCATTGTGAGCTTGAATTCACCATGCACAGCAAAATGCTTCCTCAGGATTTTGTGGTGGAAGTCACCATCCCATATTTTGCAGGTCACGCTGTAATGCATGATTGTTTTGTCGGGAGAAATATTCGTATGCCTGTTGATGAAGTCAATCCCACATGAAACTACATTCATCAACATTTTACCGAGTGGCCTCACGGACTCAGCAAGATCACCCAGGTCGACGTACGTTGCTTCACATTGTATGACCTTGGTTCTGTCCAAACATGAGCTGTATGAAAATGATATAACATGAAAGAATCATATCTACTAAGTAAAAAAAGAAATAAAACATAAACAGATCATCGTCCATCTATAAAGTAGAAAAAGGATGAATGGTAAAAAGAGCAAAGCAAAATGAGAGGTTATGTGGTGTGGTCATTACGCTTTCAGCTCCTTCATGTGCTTGTTGTTGGACCTCGCATTTCCAAATCGCTTTACAATATCGCACATCTGGTTCTGCTCCTTTGTGGCCTTGACTTCGGGCTCGTAGTCATCCGTGGGAGGTGAGTGAACTACCCTCTGCTGCCTCACAGAACCAGGGGTGGCACTTCTAATGGTATCCTCAGATACCGTCTCAGCAGTCGCGTTGGAACTTGATTGCCCCTGACCTCGTGAGGACCTCCTCTGCAATGCTGCCTCCTCAATCATGCGGTAAGCTTCATCAAGTGACGGTGAAATCTCCTCAGGGGTGCCTGCAAGGATCAAAAAGTGGGTTAGGATGCCTGGAAAACAAAACAAATGTAGTGTGAAAAAGAAAAGGGGCATGATATGTACAAAAAGTAGGGAGTTGCCATGTGTAGGCAAATCCAGTTGCCATGTGTATTGCACTGTAGTTGCCATGTGAAAGCAAGTGCAGTTGCCATGTTATGTCAACTCCAGTTGCTGTGTGGTTGCCGAATGAAAAATTCAGCATGGAAAACAAAATTTGCAGGTCACATGCTGCAGTAAATCCAGTTGCCATGTGTAGTGCACTGTAGTTGCCATGTGGAAACAAGTGCAGTTGCCATGTGGAAACAAGTGCAGTTACCATGTTGTATCAACTTCAGTTGCCATGTGGTTGCCGAATGGAAAAATACAGCATGGCAACAAAAAATGTAGGTGTCATGGTGCAGCAAAATCCAGTTGCCATGGCATCACATAACAATTGCCATCACAAGTGAGAACCCCAAAAAAATTGCCTCGGACAAAAGTAAGACTACACAGATGTATACAAGAAAATGGTAAGCGCAAAAGAAATGTACCTTGGACGATCGGCTCTGCGAACTTGACAGCCTTCCTGCCCTCGACCATTGGCTGCGCCATCATTGCGATCATGCCTGCCGGGAAAGCAAAAGCAACCGACATAGGATCTTGCACCACTGGTTGATTTGGGCTGATGCCAAGGCTAAAGCTCAGTGGGGTGAAGGCCATTGGGTGCCTCTCCTGCCTACTGGCCGCACCATGAACAATTTCTGGGGCAGAATCCAAGGGTGAAAGATCGACAAACATTTCTAAATCACCCGTTGCAGAATCATCGGGCTTATTCGTAGGGCGGGGCGTGCTGTCAGCGGTGACGGTCGTAGATTTCTTGACAATCTTCTTGTTGGGGCTGTAGGGGACACCAATGTTGACTGGGAGCGTAGAAGTGCGCAGATTTAAGCTGGGGTTCTCCACGGTGGGTAAAGACACAGACTGCTCCGGACGTTCACCTCCATCAGTCGTGCCCGACTTGACACCTGGCTCAGTTGTACTTCGGTCTTTCGGTTTCTCCGTAACATTGCTTGTGGCAGGTGGTGGGAACAATGTCGACATAGGAACATAACCTGAGTCATCTACGCTGCTCCTAGATACAGCCGGTGCGTTGGGTATGTATGTTGATTGCTTGCGGGGGCTACGACGCCTAGGCGAAATACCAGCTCACGAAACGGTCGCCTGAAAGCACAAGTGCTCCCTGGGTGATTTTGGTAATTTATGTCAACATATCTCTTGTTGGACTAATACCTTTACCTAGTATGTTTCAGATAAGTTCAACAATGGAGTGGCATGGACTAGAGGAAGTGGATTCCTCAAAGAACTAAGGACAAAAGGATTGGCTCAAGCTCAAAGCTCAAGACTCTATATTTTCTATTTTAGTGATCCAAGATCACATTGAGTCTATAGTAAAATCCAATACTATCAAGGAGGGATGAGGTTTTTCTTAATGAGGTTCTTGCTCTAAATGCTTAGTGATATGCTCCAAAGCCCTCAACTACTTTCTCACATCCACCTATGACCTAAACCAAAAGTCAAACTCGGACCCACCGATTCTTTCTATCCAGCGCCACCGAGTTCAGATGTCATAGCCACTGCCACAAACCCTAGGCAAATCGGTCTCACCGATAGGGATCTCGGTCTCACCGAGATGGGATTGTAATCTCTCTAGTTAGCTTATTACCAAAATCGGTCCCACTAAGTTTGAGTAATCGGTCCCACCGATTGCAATGTAAACTCTATGTTTCCCTTTCGTAACGTTTCGGTCCAACCGAGATGAGCGAATCGGTCCCACCGAGTTTACCTGACCAACTCTCTGGTTAGCTTATTACCAAATCGGTCTCACCGAGTTTGTGTAGTCGGTCTCACCGAGATTATGTTATGCCCTAACCCTAACCATATCGGTCCTACCGAGTTGCATGTCGGTCGCATCGAAAATCCTAACGGTCACTAGATTTACTAAATCGGTCTGACCGAATTTCTCAATTTTGTCCCACCGAGATTGGTAAGTTGTGTGTAATGGTTAGATTTTGTGTGGAGGCTATATATACGCCTCCACCCCCTCTTCATTCGTAGATAGAGCCATCAGAACATGCCTACACTTCCAACTTACATTTTCTGAGAGAGAACCACCTACACTTGTGTTGAGGTCAAGATATTCCAATCCTACCATATGAATCTTGATCTCTAGCCTTCCCCAAGTTGCTTTCCACTCAAATCTTCTTTCCACCAAATCCATATCCTGTGAGAGAGAGTTGAGTGTTGGGGAGACTATCATTTGAAGCACAAGAGCAAGTAGTTCATCATCAACACACCATTTGTTACTTCTTGGAGAGTGGTGTCTCCTAGGTTGGCTAGGTGTCACTTGGGAGCCTCCGACAAGATTGTGGAGTTGAACCAAGGAGTTTGTACGGGCAAGGAGATCGCCTACTTCGTGAAGATCTACCCCTAGTGAGGCAAGTCCTTCGTGGGCGACAGCCATGGTGGGATAGACAAGGTTGCTTCTTTGTGGACCCTTTGTGGGTGGAGCCCTCCATGGACTCGCGCAACTGTTACCCTTCATGGGTTGAAGTCTTCATCAACGTAGATGTACGATAGCACCACCTATCGGAACCACAGCTCAAAAATCTCCGTGTCTCCAAATTGCGTTTGCACACTCCAATCCCTTCCCTTTACATTCTTGCAAGTTGCACGCTTTACATTCCGCTACTCATATAATCTTTGCATGCTTGCTTGAAATGTATTATGACTGTTAAACTTGTGCCTAAACTCTACTCGAACTTAAAGAAATTAAAAACTGCAACTTTTGGTACATAGTGTATTATCACCCCCCTCTAGACACCTCCTCTCGATCCCTTTCAATTGGTATCAGATCTTTGGTCTCCATTGCTTTGGTTTAATCACCATTGGAGGAAGATGGATGAGTCTACTTTGCGGAGTTTTAGACATAGGGTGCCTATACTTGACGGAGAATACTTTCATGAGTGGAAAAATGAGATGCTTGTGATCTTCAATCGATAACATTTGAACAAGTACATTGCTAGTCCTTGTGCACCTCATGCCGATCCTATGCATCCTACCCCTGATGAATCAATTGACATGGTTAGAAATCTTAGAACTATTAATCTTATCACTAGAGGCTTGCCTAGAAACTTAATTGGAAATTTGCCTACTCTTGAGTGTGCCTACACTATATGGAAATTTCTTGAGGAATGATTTCTGAATTACTCCTTGAAAAATCTAGATAAAATTCTTCATAAGTCTATTACCTTGAGTAAGATGAATTCCAATGATCCTATGTTTGGTAATTGTCTATTTGAACTTACAAACCTTATGCGTGCCAAAGGAGATGTTGGAATCATTAGCGATATTATCTTTGAAGCTACTAGAATTCATAAAGGAAATCATTGTCAAACTCATTCTAACGAATCACCCTCTCTAGGAATTGATCCACCACATGACGATGTTGAACATGGATACTATGACGAGGATGATGATGTTGATGACTTTGACCTTGATGATGCAATGAGACACTTTGGTCTTATGGCAAATCTTCGGGGATATATGGCAGGTGGAAAGGAATGGGTTCTTAATAGTGGATGTACCGATCACATGACAGGAGATGAAGACATGTTTCATGAGCTTGATGAAAACGACGGTCCTCGAAAGTTTGTCACTTTCGGTGACAACTCAAAGGGTAAGGTGGTTGGTCTCGGTAAGGTGGCCATATCACATGATATCTCCATAAAAAATGTTATGCTCGTTGAATCTCTTGGATACAACTTACTTTCAGTATCTAGACTTGCTGATTTTGGTTTCAATGTCCTATTTACTGAAATAGATTGCCAAGTGTTTCATAGAGATAATCATAAATGGTCTTTACCAACATTCGTCGAGGTGATCTATACATTGTTGATTTCACTAAAAAGGCTCAACCTAGAACTTGCTTCATTGCTAAATCTTCCAAAGGTTGGTTATGGCATAGACGATTAGGTCATGTGGGCATGTGAAACCTTGACAAGCTTATTAAAGGTAATCATATCCTTGGCATTAACGATGTCATATTTGATAAGGATAGACTATGCAGCACTTGTCAAGCAGGTAAACAGGTTGGAGGAAGGCATCCCGTGAAGAACATCATGACCACAAAGAGGCCACTCGAGCTACTTCATATGGATCTTTTTGGTCCCAACGCTTACAAGAGTCTCGGTGGAAATTCTTTTGGTCTAGTTATAGTTGATGATTTTTCAAGATTTACGTGGGTGTTCTTTCTCAATGATAAATCGCAGGTCCAAAAGATCTTCAAAAACTTTGTGAGGAAAGCCCAAAACCAGTTTGAACTGAAGATCAAGAAGGTTCGGAGCGACAACGGAACGGAGTTCAAGAATGCAAATGTGGACACCTTTCTTGACGAAGAAGGGATTTCACATGAGTTCTCGGCTACGTACACACCTCAACAAAATGGAGTTGTTGAGATGAAGAACCGGACGCTCATCGAAATGACGTGAACGATGCTTGATGAGTACAAGACACCGAAGCACTTTTGGGCAGAAGCGGTTGAGACAGCTTGTCATGCAACGAATCGCTTGTATCTTCACAAGCTACTTGGCAAGACGGCATATGAGCTCCTCACCGGTAACAAACCCCAAGTTGGATACTTTCAAGTATTCGGCTCAAAATGCTACATTCTTGATAAGCATCGTCGCTCTAAATTTGCTCCTAAGTCTCATGAAGGATTCCTACTTGGTTATGGCTCAAACTCTCACACTTACCGTGTCTATAATAATTTCACCCGAAAGGTTGAAGAGACGGTAGATGTGAAGTTTCATGAATCTAACGGCTCGCAAGTAGAGCAATTGCCAATTGATGCAGGAGATAAAGATCCTTCGGAAGCAATCCAAGACTTCTCTATTGGTAAGGTTCATCCAATGGAGGTGAAGGAGAGTACCTCATCCGTCCAAGTGGAAGCTTCTACCTCATGACAAGGTGAACCAAGAGTTGATACAGAAGCATCCACAAGTGGGACACACCAAGACGAAGAAAACGAGGAAGTACACCAAGATGAACATCAACAACCTCCTTCTCCACCACGATAAGAGAACGACAATGTCAACAACAATGAAGAAGGACAAGAAGAAGAACAAGATGAAGAAGATGTTCCGCCAAGATCCAAGCAAAGGCTTTCATGAGTTCGAGCAAGAGTCGCCAGAGACCATCCCGTCGAGCAAATCTACAATGATATCGACACTCGCTCTAAAACTCGTTTAGCTAACTTTTGTGAACATTATTCATTCATCTCTAGCATTGAACCTATGAAGGTTGAAGAAGCATTGAAAGATCTGGATTGGATAAACGCCATGCATGAAGAGCTACACTCAAGGCTACACTCAAGTCGAAGGTATGGACTATGGTGAGACATATGCCCCCGCTGCTAGACTTGAGTCCATTCGCATCTTACTTGCCTATGCTAATCACCATGATATCACCTTGTACCAAATGCATCAAAAGTGCTTTTATAAATGGTGAAATAGAGGAGGAAGTTTATGTTAAGCAACTGATGTCTACTACACAACCTTCTTCTTGTAGACGTTGTTGGGCCTGCAAGTGCACAGGTTTGTAGGACAGTAGCAAATTTCCCTCAAGTGGATGACCTAAGGTTTATCAATCCATAGGAGGCGTAGTATGAAGATGGTCTCTCTCAAACAACCCTGCAACCAAATAACAAAGAGTCTCTTGTGTCCCCAACACACCCAATACAATGGTAAATTGTATAGGTGCACTAGTTCGGCAAAGAGATGGTGATACAAGTGCAATATGGATGGTAGATAAAGGTATTTGTAATCTGAAATTATAAAAACAGCCAGGTAACTAATGATAAAAATGAGTGTAAACGGTATTGCAATTATAGGAAACAAGGCCTAGGGTTCATACTTTCGCTAGTGCAAGTTCTCTCAACAATAATAACATAGATAGATCATATAACAATCCCTCAACATGCAACAAAGAGTCACTCCAAAGCCACTAATAGAGGAGAACAAACGAAGAGATTATGGTAGGGTATGAAACCACCTCAAAGTTATTCTTTCGGATCAATCTATTCAAGAGTTCGTACTAGAATAACACCTTAAGACACAAATCAACCAAAATCCTAATGTCACCTAGATACTCCATTGTCACCTCAAGTATCCATGGGCATGATTATACGTTATGCATCACACAATCTCAGATTCATCTATTCAACCAACACAAAGTACTTCAAAGAGTGCCCCAAAGTTTCTACCGGAGAGTCAAGAACGTGTGCCAACCCCTATGCATAGGTTCATGGGCGGAACCCGCAAGTTGGTCACCAAAGCATACATCAAGTGGCACATGATATCCCATTGTCACCACAGATAAGCACGGCAAGACATACATCAAGTGTTCTCATAAAATACTCAATCCGATAAGATAACTTCAAAGGGAAAACTCAATTCATCGCGAGAGAGTAGAGGGGGACAAACATCATAAGATCCAACTATAATAGCAAAGCTCGGGATACATCAAGATCGTGCCATAGAGGGAACACGAGAGAGAACACGAGAGAGAGAGATCAAACACATAGCTACTGGTACATACCCTCAGCCCCGAGGGTGAACTACTCCCTCCTCATCATGGATAGCGTCGGGATGATGAAGATAGCCACCGGTGAAGGATCCCCCCTCCGGCAGGGTGCCGGGAAGTGCTCCTGAGAGGTTTTTGGTGGCTACAGAGGCTTGCGGTGGCAGAACTCCCGTTCTATCTTGATATTCGATGTTTTTAGGGTACATAGGCTTATATAGGCGAAATAAGTCGGTCGGGAGGTGCTCGAGGGGCCCACGAGACAGGGGGTGCGCCCAATAGGGGGGGGGGCGTGCCCCCTATCTCCTGGGCTCCTCGAGTATCTTCTGACGTGAACTCCAAGTCTCCAGGATGATAATCTTCCAAAAAGTCACGTTGTCGAAGGTTTCATTCCGTTTGGACTCCGCTTGATATTCCTTTTCTTCTAAATACTGAAACAGGCAATAAAACAGCAATATGGGCTGGGCCTCTGGTTAATAGGTTAGTCCCAAAAGTAATATAGAAGTGTATAATAAGGCCCATAATCATTTAAAACAAATAATAAAATACCATGAATGCTTCATAAATTATAGATACGTTGGAGACGTATCAAGCATCCCCAAGCTTAATTCCTACTCGTCCTCGAGTAGGTAAATGATAAAGAAAGAATTTATGAAGTGTGAATGCTAGAAGGTGCACAAGTTTGATCAAAGATAATTTCAATCACCTTTTCCAGCATGATAATATGTCATAATAGTAGTTTATCTCATAAAACTTTTCACGAACTAGTAACAAGCAATTCACATGTTAAAGCATAGACCATAAACTTTCTTGAAAACTAGCAAACTTCATTCTTAGTCATCAAACAATTGCAATTCATCTTACTTTCAGGAAGAGTCTATGTTGGATCTTTGATTTAGCAAACTTCACATACTCAACTATCATATAGCCTTCTACAATTGCTAACACTCACGCAATACTTGTGGTTATGAAGTTTTAATCAGACACAGAGAAAGATTGGGGCTTATAATGTTGCCTCCAAACGTGTTCACCTTTGGGTGATGTAAACAATAATAGTTCATGCTAACATACATCTAGTTGGATATATATATATATATATATCAGGATCACCCCACCACGAAGTGCTTGCCAAAGGATAAAATGAAAAAAGGAAAAGTGAAGATCACCTTGACTCTTGCATAAAGTAAAAGACATAAAGTGAAATATAGGCCCTTCGCAGAGGGAAGCAGAGGTTGTCATGCGCTTTTAGGGTTGTATACACAAAATCTTAATGCGAAAGAACGTCACTTTATATTGCCCCTTGTATATGGACCTTTATTATGCAGTCCGTCGCTTTTATTGCTTCCATAACAAGTTCGTACAAAGCTTATTTTCTCCACACTAATAAGTCATGCATATTTAAAGAGCAATTTTTATTGCTTGCACCGATGACAACTTACTTGAAGGATCTTACTCAATCCATAGGTAGATATGGTGGACTCTCATGGCAAGACTGGGTTTAAGGATATTTGGAAGCACAAGTAGTATCTATACTTGGTGCTAGGAATTTTGGCTAGCAAGGGTAGAAAGGCAAGCTCAACATGTTTAAATGATCCATGACATATACTTTAACTCAGATGTGAGAAAACATAACCCATTACGTTGTCTTCCTTGTCCAACATCAACTCTTTAGCATGTCATATTTAATGAGTGCTCATAATTATAAAATATGCCTATGATAATATATTTATATGTGAAATCTCTCTTCCTTCAATATTCTTTCATGAATTGTTCAAATGACCAATACAATGCTTGCTAACCTTCAATAAACTTACTATTTCTACTTCTTAGATGTGAAGTCATTACTCCCCATGGGATAAGCAAATGAAACATATATAATTTCAGATTTATGACATTCAACTCATTCAACCATTTACTCATAGGATATAAGTGAAGCACAAGAGTAAATGACAAACTACTCCAAAAAGATATATGTGAAGATCAATGAGTAGCTAAATAATTATGTAGCTATGTGAAGACTCTCTATCAATTAAGAATTTCAGATTTAGGTATTGTATTCAAGCAGCAAACAAAACAAAATAAAATGACATTGCAAGGATGCACAACTCATGTGAAGAAGCAAAAACTTAGGCTCAACCGATACTAACCGATAGTTGTTGAAGAAGAAAGGTGGGATGCCTACCGGGGCATCCCCAAGCTTAGATGCTTGAGAATTCTTGAAATATTATCTTGGGGTGCCTTGGGCATCCCCAAGCTTGAGATTTTGTGTCTCCTTAATTCCTTTCATGTCACAGTCTCTCTTTTTATCAAAAGCTTCATCCACACCAAACTCAACAAGAACTCGTGAGATAGGTTAGTATAAACCAATGCAAAAACTTATCATTTTCTACTGTAACAAATCACTTAAATTATTATTCAACATTGAATATTAAATGTCTCTGCATATTTAATACTCCTATCCTCAAATAGAATCATTAAATATGCAAACAATGCAAACATAATAGCAATCTGCCAAAACAGTACAGTCTGTAAAGAATGTAAGATTCGTCATACTTACCTAACTCCAAAAATTATGAGAGAAAATTCACACTGTAATAAATTTATCAGAGCCCAATATTCAAAAATATTCAACATTATACCATTGTATGACTTTTCTAGGGAATTTTTTCAACAGCGGTAAACTTTCTATTTTCAAACAGCAACATGTATACTAGCAAAATAAGCATGGCAAAGGCTATCCTTGACTTTTTATTGAAACTAAAGATGCAAAACATTAATCTAAATAACAGCAAGAAAATACAAACAAAATAAAATGACGCTCCAAGCAAAACACATATCATGTGGCGAATAAAAATATAGCTCCAAGTAAAGTTACCGATGAACGAAGACGAAAGAGGGGATGCCTTCCGGGGCATCCCCAAGCTTAGTTGCTTGGTTGTCCTTGAATATTACCCTGGGGTGCCTTGGGCATCCCCAATTTAGGCTCTTTCCACTCCTTATTCCATAGTCCATCGAATCTTTTACCCAAAACTTGAAAACTTCAACCACACAAAACTCAAAACAAAACTCGTAAGCTGCGTTAGTATAAGAAAATAAATCACCACTTTAAGGTACTGTAATGAACTCATTCTTTATTTATACTTGTGTTAAACCTACTTTATTCCAACTTCTCTATGGTTCATACCACTTAATACTAGACATAGATGCATCAAAAAAAGCAAACAACACAATGAAAACAGAATCTGTCAAAATCAGAACAGTCTGTAGTAATCTGTATCAAACGTATACTTCTGGAACTCAAAAAATTCTTAAATAAATTGCTGGACCTGAGGAATTTGTCTATTAATCATCTAAAAAATAATCAACCTAAAATAACTCTCCAGTAAAAAATGGCAGCTATTCTCGTGAGCGCAAAAGTTTCTGTTTTTTACAACCAGGTCATAAAGACTTCACCCAAGTCTTCCCAAATGCTCTACTTGGCACTTTATTGAAACAAAAGCTATAAAACATGATTACTACAGTAGAATAACCATGTGAACACACAAAAACAGTAAGGATACATATTGGGTTGTCTCCCAACAAGCTCTTTTCTTTAATGCCATTTTAGCTAGGCATGATGATGGCAATGATGCTCACATAAAAGATAAGAATTGAAACATAACGGGAGCATCATGAAGCATATGACTAGCACATTTAAGTCTAACCCACTTCCTATGCATAGGTATTTTGTGATCAAACAACTTATGGGAACAATAATCAACTAGCATAGGAAGATAAAACAAGCATAGCTTCAAGAATTTCAACACATAGAGAGGAAACTTGATATTATTGCAATTCCTACAAGCATATGTTCCTCTCTCATAATAATTTTCAGTAGCATCATGAATGAATTCAACAATATAACCAGCACCTAAAGCATTCTTTTCATGATCTACAAGCATAGAAATTTATTACTCTCCACAGAAGCAAAATTCTTCTCATTCGGAATGGTGGGAGTATCATAAGAGACTTGAACACTAAAAATTGTTTCCACATTAAAAGAGTAATGTTAAGAAAAAGGGTAATCATGACAAGTTTTATAAATATAATAATCACTACTTTTTACAGCATAAGCTTCATCACAATAGTCATCATAAGTAGCAACTTCGTTCTCATCATAATCGATTGAAACCTCTCCCAAGATAGTGGAATCACTAAATAAAGTTGACACTCTTCCAAATCCACTTTCATATTCATCACAATAAAATTCAACATCCTCCAAAATAGTGGGATCAATACTACCTAAAGTTTACACTCTTACAAACCCACTTTCATCAATATAATCATCATAAGTAGGAGGCATGCTATCATCATAACAACTTTGCGTATCAAAACTTGGGATGCTAGAAATATCATCTTCATTAAACATAGCATCCCCAAGCTTGGGACAATCATTAATTTCAGCAAATATATTCTCAAATATTTCATACTCATCAAACATAGCGTCCCCAAGCTTGGGCCTTTTCATATCATAAGCGTAATCATCATCAATAGTATGGATAGCACCAATAGTATAGCAATTATCATCATCACAATGAGTAGTACGAGCAACATCATTTGGGAGGGATACTTTTTTACCTTTGCTGCCCCTTCTCTTCCTTTTCTTCTTCACATTATGTGTGGGTTCAACCTTCTTTATTGATGGGATTGGTTGAATAGAAAGCTCCTCCTCATTACCAGAATCATCATAAGAAATAATAGGAGGAGATTGGGAAGTCTCTTCCCTTTCATTAGTATTCTCTTCATCTTCTATTTGCTTCCTTTTCTTTAGGTAATTGGCAACATAAGGATTTTAAATGCAATTCACCGCAGAAAACATATAAATATCTTCTAGATCAAAATCAAGAAATCTATCAAGACTAAATTTTGGAATACCCTCAGTTATACGTTTCATTTCTTCATACCCCAAAAGAAGACTAAGCTCTTTATGATGCCCAAGGGTAATCAAGTTATCACAATTTTTGGACATGATTCGATCATGAAACAATTTGCATTGGAGATTTAAATGACCACGTTCATTGCAAAGTTCACAAGGAGCGCGAAAAATATTGAATCTTCTAGCACACTCATCAAGACTTTCTGGCAAACCTTTAGTTTTTAAATGCTTATGCCTCTTGCAATATCTATTTTCTCTATTTGGTGTGTCCATGCAAGTCCAATCTACTCCACACAAATCAACATGCTTATAGGAGACATTTTCATCATAACTAGTGCAATCATTATTAGTACTATGGATATTCAAGGAGTTTATACTAACAACATTGCAATGATGCTCATCATTCAAAGATATAGTACCAAACATTCTAATGCATTCTTCTTCTAGCACTTGAGCACAATTTTCCTTTCCATCAAACTCACGAAAGATATTAAAGAGACGAAGCGTATGAGACAAACTCAACTCCATTTTTTTGTAGTTTTCCTTTATAAACTAAACTAGTGATAAAACAAGAAACAAAAAGATTTTGATTGCAAGATCTAAAGATATACCTTCAAGCACTCACCTCCCCGGCAACGGCGCCAGAAAAGAGCTTAGTTGACGGGGTGTGAGTACCGTTTACCTAGCCTCCCCGGCAACGGCGCCAGAAAAGAGCTTGATGTCTACTACACAACCTTCTTCTTGTAGACGTTGTTGGCCCTGCAAGTGCACAGGTTTGTAGGACAGTAGCAAATTTCCCTCAAGTGGATGACCTAAGGTTTATCAATCCGTAGGAGGCGTAGGATGAAGATGGTCTCTCTCAAACAACCCTGCAACCAAATAACAAAGAGTCTCTTGTGTCCCCAACACACCCAATACAATGGTAAATTGTATAGGTGCACTAGTTCGGTGAAGAGATGGTGATACAAGTGCAATATGGATGGTAGATAAAGGTATTTTTAATCTGAAATTATAAAAACAGCAAGGTAAGTAATGATAAAAATGAGCGTAGACGGTATTGCAATGATAGGAAACAAGGCCTAGGGCTCATACTTTCACTAGTGCAAGTTCTCTCAACAATAATAACATAGATAGATCATATAAGAATCCCTCAAAATGCAACAAAGAGTCACTCCAAAGCCACTAATAGCGAAGAACAAACAAAGAGATTATGGTAGGGTATGAAACCACCTCAAAGTTATTCTTTCGGATCAATCTATTCAAGAGTTCGTACTAGAATAACACCTTAAGACACAAATCAACCAAAACCCTAATGTCACATAGATACTCCATTGTCACCTCAAGTATCCGCGGGCATGATTATACGATATGTATCACACAATCTCAGATTCATCTATTCAACCAACACAAAATACTTCAAAGAGTGCCCCAAAGTTTCTACCGGAGAGTCAAGAACGTGTGCCAACCCCTATGCATAGGTTCATGGGCGGAACCCGCAAGTTGGTCACCAAAACATACATCAAGTGGCACATGATATCCCATTGTCACCACAGATAAGCACGGCAAGACGTACATCAAGTGTTCTCATAAAAGACTCAATCCGATAAGATAACTTCAAAGGGAAAACTCAATTCATCATAAGAGAGTAGAGGGGGAGAAACATCATAAGATCCAACTATAATAGCAAAGCTCTGGATACATCAAGATCGTGCCATAGAGGGAACACGAGAGAGAACACGAGAGAGAGAGAGAGATCAAACACATAGCTACTGGTACATACCCTCATCCCCGAGGGTGAACTACTCCCTCCTCATCATGGATAGCACCGGGATGATGAAGATGGCCACCGGTGAAGGATCCCCCCTCCGACAGGGTGCCGGGAAGGGCTCCCGAGAGGTTTTTGGTGGCTACAGAGGCTTGCGGCGGCGGAACTCCCGATCTATCTTGATATTTGACGTTTTTAGGGTATGTATGCTTATATAGGCGAAAGAAGTCGGTCGGGAGGTGCTCGAGGGGCCCACGAGACAGGGGGGCATGCCCAATAGGGGGGGGGGGGCGTGCCCCCCTATCTCCTGGGCTCCTCGAGTATCTTCTGACGTGAATTCCAAGTCTCCAGGATGATAATCTTCCAAAAAATCACGTTGTCGAAGGTTTCATTCCGTTTGGACTCCGTTTGATATTCCTTTTCTTCTAAATACTGAAACAGGCAATAAAACAGCAATATGGACTGGGCCTCCGGTTAATAGGTTAGTCTCAAAAGTAATATAAAAGTGTATAATAAGGCCCATAATCATTTAAAACAGATAATAAAATAGCATGAATGCTTCATAAATTATAGATACGTTGGAGACGTATCAGCAACCTCCCGGCTTTATCAATCCTAAGAAACCTAATCATGTTTACAAACTTCGCAAAGCTCTTTATGGTCTTAAACAAGCTCCTAGAGCTTGGTATAAATGCTTAACCAAGTTCCTTATTGAAAAAGGCTTTGAGATTAGAAAGATTGATTCTACTCTTTTTACTAAAAGGGTTAATGGAGAATTATTTGTATGCCAAATTTACGTCGATGATATTATATTTGGATCAACTAACCCTCATTTTAGTGAAAAGTTTGGAAAGCTAATGTCGGAGAAGTTTGAGATGTCTATGATGAGTGAACTCAAATTCTTTCTTGGTTTGCAAATCAAGCAAACTAAGGAAGGTACCTTTGTCTCTCAAACGAAGTACACCAAGGACTTATTCAAGAAGTTCAATATGCAAGAATGCAAAGGTATGTCTACGCCCATGCCTACTAGTGGACATCTTGATTTGACCAAACATGGTGAACCGGTTGATCAAAAGGTTTATCGCTCCATGATTGGTTCATTGTTATACCTATGTGCTTAACGCCCCGATATTATGCTAAGTGTGTGCATGTGTCCACGATATCAAGCTGCTCCTAAGGAATGTCATCTTAAGGCTGTGAAAAGGATAGTGAGATACTTAATTCATACACCAAATTTTGGCATTTGGTATCCAAAGAGGGCCTCTTTTGACCTTGTTGGCTACTCCGACTCGAACTATGCTGGAGACAAGGTTGATAGAAAGTCTACTTCGGGTACGTGTCAATTTCTTGGTAGATCACTTATGTCTTGGTCTTCCAAGAAACAAAACTCGGTATCCTTATCCACCGTCGAAGCAGAATACATTGTCGCTGGTTCATGTTGTGCCCAATTACTTTGGATGACCCAAACTCTTAAGGATTATAGGGTTTATGTGAAACATGTTCCATTACTATGTGACAATGAAAGTGCTATCAAGATTGCTCACAATCCTGTGCAACATTCTCGAACTAAGCATATTGAAGTTCGACATCATTTCATTCGAGATCATGTTGCCAAAGGGAACATTAACCTTAAGCATGTTCTCACTGATAAACAATTAGTGGATATATTCACTAAACCACTTGATGAGAAAGTGTTTTGCAGGTTGAGAGGTGAATTGAACATCATTGATGCTTCAAACTTGGAGTAGGAACTCCATTCGGATACATGCAAGGCTTGAGCCTATAACTAATTTTTGATATTTCTCTTATGATGATAATCATATGTCTTGGATATATTTGCACCTTGCATGTCATCTAATCCTTGTAGGTGCTTGGATGAATAGAAATCTATGAGATTGCAAACCACTCAATTCTTGAGCAATCTCTACATCACCAAGTCTCTACACAACGGTGGTTAAAGACAAGGAAGCACGGAACCCTTCAACATATCCTTCGACAAATTCTATTTTAAACTTTATGACTGTCATTTTGGATGCACAAGTGCTCTTCCTTGCAAAACTAACCCATGTAGGTAGATGAACTCAAATTCCAAAGTGGTGCTCCCAACTCTTGATGAGCTACATCAACCTCAAGCAATCCACACAAGTTCAACTACATGATCACGATCAACACCACTCCCCAAGGTATGTTATTCCATCTTAGAGAAGCTTTACTCCAAGTCATGAGTCAAAGCAACTCAACAAGATGTGAATACATCAAAATGCTTAAACGAAAAATGGTAACCCCATTTTGAGCTTAAACAATGAGTATGACCTATGATCAAGTGATCTCACTTGACTCTTAAGTCAATATGCTCTAACATAGGTGACTTTATCGCCGACCATTTCTAGATGAAGTTCTCTCGTGTTCTTTTCGGTGCTCTTGCATTTTTCTCATGCATATTTGTTCCCTCTTTCAAAAAAAACTTCATCTAGCTTTCTTTCTTTATTTCTTTGTTCTGCATTTCCTTGCATCAAATTCCTTGCAAATCTTTGTGAAATCTTACCTGTCTAGTGAGATGAGGTGACAAGTGTTCTCTCTGTGATGAACTCGGTCACACCGGCATGTTATTTTTGGTCCCACCGAAACCCTTCGGTGCTACCGAAGCATACAACTCGGTGCCACCGATTTCATAACAAGAAAAATAGCTTGCCACTTGTTCCTGTGTTCTTTTGATCCAGCTCCACTCAATTAATCTTGTCCTCTACCAGCATCACATTTTACTTGTTGCTTTGATCTGTGGCTCAAGGATCAAACCCGTTTGTGACAACAAATCCAGAAGATCCTCCTTGGAAATTGATGTCAAAGGGGGAGAGAGAGATCACATCAAAACTTTATCATATCGATAGAGAGAGATCACATCAAAACTTTATCATATCTCTAGGGGGAGAGAATACTCAAGAAGAGAGAGTAATCTTCAAGGATCCCAGATGCTTGGTGTTCAAGAGGAGAGAAGTCACATGTCTTTAAGAGGGGAAAATACATGTTCATATTTGTTTGATTGCATTAGCTATGCCTTGTGTTCCTTAGCTCTGATTTTCTGTTCCCTATCTTCTCCCAGTATCCCATGTTAGATTCAGGGGGAGCAAGACATCTAAGGGAAGGAAATCCTTGAATTCATTGCACATCTTTACCTTTGGGGACATGTCTATATCAATGGAGTACTCAGTACCTACTTTCTACATGTCATCCCAATCTTGGTACTCTTGTGGGTTGTTTTCTTTGCTCTGGGCAGTAGGTGTATCTATGTTATCTAACCTTGTTTACGCAGGTACATTCCATCCTAAGCCAACTTAAGACCACAAGGTAAGTATATGCATCACAATCATGAGTATGAGGATCTCTTGCTGATGTACATGCTGTTTGCAAGAGGACCTCATGAGCATGAAGGTACTTTTCCCATATTTACATCTCTTGCTCTGATGCATATAGCCAAGATACCTGTAACACATTGCCTTATCTGTCATGCTTATGCATTCACATGCTCCTATATTCCATATTTACATGATTGCATACATGTAGGGGAGCCTATGCTTGTTGCATGTCTTTCCAAAGCTTTACTTGTTATTCTCTATATCTTTATCTAAAGCTTTGATGTATGTTGTCATCAATTACCAAAAAGGGGGAGATTGAAAGCACAAGTGCTCCCTGGGTGATTTTGGTAATTTATGTTAACATATCTCTTGTTGGACTAATACCTTTACCTAGTATATTTCAGATAAGTTCAACAATGGAGTGGCATGGACTAGAGGAAGTGGATCCCTCAAAGAACTAAGGACAAAAGGATTGGATCAAGCTCAAAGCTCAAGACTCTACATTTTCTATTTTAGTGATCCAAGATCGCATTAAGTCTATAGGAAAAGCCAATACTATCAAGGAGGGATGAGGTGTTGCTTAATGAGGTTCTTGCTCTAAATGCTTAGTGATATGCTCCAAAGCCCTCAACTACTTTCTCACATCCACCTATGACCTAAACCAAAAGTCAAACTCGGCCCCATCGATTCTTTCTATCCGGCGCCACTGAGTTCAGATGTCATAGCCACTGCCACAAACCCTAGGCAAATAGGTCTCACTGATAGGGATCTCGGTCTCACCGAGATGGGATTGTAATCTCTCTGGTTAGCTTATTACCAAAATCGGTCCCACCGAGTTTGAGTAATCGGTCCCACCGATTGCAATGTAAACTCTATGTTTCCCTTTCGTAACGTTTCGGTCCAACCGAGATGAGCGAATCGGTCCCACCGAGTTTACCTGACCAACTCTCTGGTTAGCTTATTACCAAATCGGTCTCACCGAGTTTGTGTAGTCGGTCTCACCGAGATTATGTTATGCCCTAACCCTAACCATATCGGTCCTACCGAGTTGCATGTCGGTCCCATCGAAAATCCTAACGGTCACTAGATTTACTAAATCGGTCTGACCGAATTTCTCAATTTTGTCCCACCGAGATTGGTAAGTTGTGTGTAATGGTTAGATTTTGTGTGGAGGCTATATATACGCCTCCACCCCCTCTTCATTCGTAGATAGAGCCATCAGAACATGCCTACACTTCCAACTTACATTTTCTGAGAGAGAACCACCTACACTTGTGTTGAGGTCAAGATATTCCAATCCTACCATATGAATCTTGATCTCTAGCCTTCCCCAAGTTGCTTTCCACTCAAATCTTCTTTCCACCAAATCCATATCCTGTGAGAGAGAGTTGAGTGTTGGGGAGACTATCATTTGAAGCACAAGAGCAAGTAGTTCATCATCAACACACCATTTGTTACTTCTTGGAGAGTGGTGTCTCCTAGGTTGGCTAGGTGTCACTTGGGAGCCTCCGACAAGATTGTGGAGTTGAACCAAGGAGTTTGTACGGGCAAGGAGATCGCCTACTTCGTGAAGATATACCCCTAGTGAGGCAAGTCCTTCGTGGGCGACGACCATGGTGGGATAGACAAGGTTGCTTCTTCGTGGACCCTTCGTGGGTGGAGCCCTCCGTGGACTCGCGCAACCGTTACCCTTCGTGGGTTGAAGTTTCCATCAACGTGGATGTACGATAGCACCACCTATCGGAACCACAGCTCAAAAATCTCCGTGTCTCCAAATTGCGTTTGCACACTCCAATCCCTTCCCTTTACATTCTTGCAAGTTGCATGCTTTACATTCCGCTGCTCATATACTCTTTGCATGCTTGCTTGAAATGTATTGTGATTGTTAAACTTGTGCCTAAACTCTACTCAAACTTAAAGAAATTAAAAACTGCAACTTTTGGTACATAGTGTATAATCACCCCCCTCTAGACACCTCTTATCGACCCTTTTCATCGCCTTAGCAACCTCTGCACCACCAGGAACTGGAGCTGTTGTGCCAAGACTCTCACCTATGGATGGCATATCATTGTGAACTGTTGCCTCAGCAACTTCTGCCGTGGACACAGGAGTGCCACCGCCCACGCGCTTGGAATCCGTGTCAGATGAGCGGGAACCTTCCTTGCTTAGGTTGGTCTCGGGGGAGTCCACTTCAACACTTGCTGATCGGGTGGCATGGCTCACAGCGGCATCTTTCATTGCCAACGGGGTGGGCAATATTTCAACAGTCCTCGCTGATACCGACTCGTCACTCCCAGATGTACGGATGCCTGTTGTTGTAGCCTGCACATCTGCAACCGGCGGAGATGGTCGTCCGCTTGCGTCAGAGCTAGTGGGAACAGTTGACGGTGCAGCAGCAATTTTGTCGACTGGCGTGTCATGAACATCTGAGTTGCCACTTGTTGACGGCTTTGAATGAAGGTGTTCGAGTGGGTCCCTGATGATATGAGTGGTCGCGCATGTAGTAGTCTACTTCACCCTGCGAAGAAAAAGCACATGGAAAGTATTAAGAAAATGAACAAAAAAATTTGTAATTGTAACCATCTTTAAAAAAATGAATGAAATGTGTGAAGTGCCAGGGTTGTCATTTAAAAGCTAGTTATGGGTGAGCACACAAGCCAATGAAAAGCTGGGTAGTTGCTATGTAGGTGGAATAAGAGTTGCCATACTACATAGGTAGCAGTTGCCATGCAGAACAAGTAGGGGTTGCCATGGCAGCCATCTCGAAAAAAAGAAAAAAAATGTTTGATGTGCCAGGGCTGTAGTTTCAAAACTAGATATTGATGATCACACAAGCCAATGGAAACATGGTAGTTGCCATGTAGGTGCATTAAGAGTTGCCATTTGGCCTAGATAGCAGTTGCCATGCAAAAACAAGCAGGAGTTGCCATGCAGTTGAAAAGAGAGAGATGATTGGAAAAAACAGCAGTTGCCATGTGGGACTGATGGCATTAACCCATGTGGCAAGCTGAACAGCTGCATTGAAAAGCAAAAACATAGAACTGTGGCAATGAAAAAGAACATGGATAACCTACTTCTTGACTGGCTTCCTCAAGTCTAGCAACACGATAGGATCCCCAGTGTTGGACGTCATCGTACGAGGAGATGACCTGGTGGAATGGGTGTCACCAGCAATGGGGGCACCCTTTTTCAATCGAGCAGAAGCACGGGTTGGCGTTGGTGCTTGTTTCTTCATAACTGCTCGTCCACCATCTGACGCCTCACTGCACATATAAGAAAAGTGGCAAAAAAAGATGCCAAGTGTCAGACACGAAAATCATTTCCATGCTTACCAAAGCAAATTCAAAAAAGGGTCAGTCTGTTCAACAAGACAGGCAAAACAAAATACTGAAAAATATAAGTCGAACCTCCTCCTAGCAGCTACAGGATCGGTCCTAGACCTCTTGCCAGGAGAGCCCTGCCCAACATCCTCTGGATCCCTCCTCCTCTTTGATGGCGACACCCCCTTTCCTCTCGCAGCTGTATGTTCTTTGACTTTCTCCGGTGAGGGGACATCTGTTGCAGCCTTGCCCTTCTTACCGCCTTCACGAATTTCAACATGTTCATCATCGTCAGTGTCGCACTGCACGTTCTACATGTCATCATCATCATCCTTGTTGAGAGCAGCATCTCCATCTAGTTCATCTTGTGTGTCAGGAAGCTCCTGGGAACTGTTGTAGTCACACCGACCACGACAACCAGTTGGCCGATGTGTCCGTTCTGCAACAAATGTTGTGAACTGCCTCGCGACCGCGTCTTTGTCAGAGCCATTGAGGGACGTCCAACCTTCAACCAACTTCCCGAGCAAGTCGGTCATTCCGGATGCAAACTGCCCAATTAGATGCTCGACAGGTGCCCTCGCCTGTGCACAAAACAAGAAGCAGCAGTAAGCAACCATATTAGAGTCGCGCGCACAAGATCAAAATAAACCCAAAGTAAACCATAGATATATATCATTGATTACCTCAGTAGGACAAGACGGAGCTGAGTGCACGTCCATCCACTTTCCAAAGTTTTGAGGCCCACCAAACACGCTGTAGTCTATAGCATGCTTGGCCATTAGCTGGAAATAACCAAAAAAAACAGCTAGGATGTGAGGGAGAGAATAATGAACACAAACTAACAGTTCATGCTTGGCCATGGCTGCGCAGATAGCCATGGCTAACAGGGTAGTCATCTCTTGTTAGCCACAGACACTTGCCATATGAGCATTTTTTTCATATGTTGTGCAGCAATAAAATTGAAAGAATGTCGTGAAAAGAAAGAAACCAGAACTAACCTGCAGTTTCCCATATTTCATATCAGTTACCCTGTCTACAGCAAGCACTGCCTTGACAACATCGTAAGTCCATGCAGAAACAACAAACTTATGTGCAGGCGGCGGGCCTCCTATCCCAGTGAAGTCCACGGTGGACAGATTAAGACAGTCGACGTACATAAGCTGATGTACAACAATTTAAATAGGAAAAAATATCAGTTGCCGTCATGGTATGTTGGAAAAACAAGCTAATGTATGTTCCTTCAATCATAAAGTTGAATGGCATGAAAAAGAAAAGAAGAAGTTGCCATCTGTCTATGTTAGTTGCCATCATGGTATGATGGCAGTTGCCATCTTGTTATGATGTTAGTTGCCACAATGTCACCATCATGGTTGCCATGAATATATAATGATGTTAAAGAGTGTTCACAAAAAGGACTGGTAAAAAAATACCATTAAATGTAGTCGACAACCCTTCTGGTACATCTTGTTCGAGAATGCATCATGCAGGAAGTCCGCAATAAACTTACACCAATTCATCTTCTTCACATCTTTTAGTTTTTCCTGCACAGCACAAATTTCAGGACAAGAAGTTGCCGCATCAGAAAATCAAATGAAAAAACATCAAAAAAACTGGCAGTGACTAGCTTACACATGACATCGGAGCCAAAAAGATTGGAAGAAAATGAAGGAGAAGAGATAGATCATTCACCAGGATGGGGAAGCATTTGCTGCTTGGGCAAAGAGAAGTGGTCGGCGCAAAAACAACTGAGATGAGGTACATGAGTAGCTTCATCTTAAAAACCTCGCCATGGGTTGTCATGGCCTGCAACGAATCTGCCAGGAAAGTCGGGTTCGGCACGGATTCCAACCCAGGAAACAAACGGGGAAACAACATTCCCTCGATCTTATTATTGACCTCATACGAGACTTTGATTTCTCCATGGGGCACACCCAAAGTGCAGAACACGAATTCCTCATCCAACGGTAGTCTTCCACATCCCGGAATCACAAATTCTCTCGAGGCGGGGTCGTAAATCTCACCAAGCCAATCGCATACAGGGTTCACAAGATTCTTGCACCGAACATCCATCAGAACCTGCATACCCATCTCAACAGCAGCTCCCTTCTGATCGTCGGTAAATTCGTCGGTCAATGAAGTCAGGCGTTCCTGCGAAGCCCTATTGCGAGTATGTTTCTTCTTCTACAAAAACAGACAAATGATCATTTGTTGCCATGTTTTCACTCTCATGAAAAATTTAGTTTCTAACATACGATTGCAAGCTCGATGTGGTATCCAAAAACATATGGAGGGGTGGGGGGGAGGGGGTGGACAGTTACCTCATCGCCGTCTTTTCGATGTCCAGTTGCCCGATTCTGCCGAGGTACATCCATGAAATCATCATTGTCGCTTTGATGATCGCCGCGAGCCATTCTGCTGAGGTAAGAACAAACCAAATTGTCAGGGTGGGAATGAAATGTATGAAGTAAGCAATTGCCACATAACAAAAATGTGCTTGCCACATGGGCTCAATTGAAATGGCAAATAGTGAAGGCAAATATCATATGAACACACATGCACCCTTATGATTGTCGAAGACATAAATATGACAATTAAACACATTGGCTTCATTTGAAAAATGTACAGATCGTACTGCACTTTAAACAAAATGTTGAAGTTGCCATGTTAGCACAAGATATTACAAAAGAAAGGCACAACTCTTCCACTGCACAAACATAAAATGTGGCAACTCACACCCTGTCCTTATAAAAAAACAAGTTGCCATGTGTTGAAAGGCAAAATATGCTAGATTGAAATTGACATGTTAAAAATGCAACACAAATTCAAAAAAAGCATTGAAAACATCTGCTGAACAACCTGTAATTGCAATGCACGCACTGACCTCATACTAAAAAATGGGTTACCATTTAGTACAACCAAATATGTTCAGATATCACAAGTCAGCGTGGAAAAACACAAATTTGAGTCTGTGGTACAGTTAATTTGTCACAAAATATCCTGCCTACAACATGGCACCAGCCATACTGTGTTCACAGAAAATACTTGACACATGGAAAATATATATGTGGCAACTGACACAGTTGATGTGGAAGTTAGTTGCCAACCAGTGCACATAGTTGGTGAAACTGCCATGACTACCTATTTACTACACTTTACCATGCCATATTATTTTGTTAGTTGCCACAAGTCAGCGTGGCAAAACACACACAACTTGGGTCTGTAGTACAGTTAATTTTCCACATTATCCTGCCTACAACATGGCAACAGCCATACTGTGTTCACAGAAAATACTTGCCACATGAAAAAGCATATATGTGGCAACTGCCACAGCTGATGTGGAAGTTAGTTGCCATCCAGTGCACACAGTTGCTGAAACTGCCATGAGTACATATTTACTACACTTTACCATGCCATATTATTTTGTCAGTTTCCACAAGTCAGCGTGGCAAACACACATAATTTGGGTCTGTAGTGCAGTTAATTTGCCACATTATCCTGCCTACAACATGGCAACAGCCATACTGTGTTCACAAAAAATACTTGCCACATGAAAAAGCATATATGTGGCAACTGCCACATCTGATGTGGGAGTTAGTTGCCATCCAGTGCACACAGTTGTTGAAACTGCCATGACTACATATTTACTACACTTTACCATGCCTGCAGCGTGGCAACAACCATAGCATGAGCACGAAGTTAGTTGCCACATGGAAAACATATTTGTGGCAACTATCACACTCGATCAGGAAATTATTTGCCATATGGTGCAGCTAGTTACTGAAACTACCACGTTCGCATTCATACTGCGCTTTGAAAATAACTACCTAGATCTAGGGTTCGATGGCAACTATCATAACTTGAAATTCATGAACAAAATTCTCACTACACTGATCGCAAAATAGCATTCCGAGGCGACGAGCAACTATCGGACAGAAAAACGACGAGCTAATTCCAAGGCACAACCAGCATTTGGCTCCGGACAGGCCGAACCACACCGGCGTGACCGCCCCCGCGGCGGCGACGAAACTGCTCAATGCCACCGAAAACCGCAAGCGCAAGTCTCCGCCGTCGGTGGGAACGCCGGCGCATGGCGAGCCCGCCTGAATCTCGATGAATCTCGAGCGAAGCTTTGACCACGGAGGGGAGGGGAGAAATGCTGGCAGGATTTTGATCGAGGGAGGGAGCATTACCTTCAACCTGCAAGCGCTCCAGTGAAGACGCTCCGGTCCGGCGAGCCCCACCGACGGCCGCGAATGCCGTCGACTCTTCCGCCTCTGCCGTCGCCTTCTCCTCTCGCCTTCTCCTCCAATCGACTGAACTGCGGGGTGGGTTGTGCGGGTAAGTGAGGGGAGGAGTAAATGGAACCGTGAGGGGAGGGGGGGGGCGAAGTGTGCGACGTGTTTGACGGCAACAATGAACGAGCGTCGCGTGCGGGCGCATAGCAGTTCCACCACACGCCCCGAGTGGCAACCTCTGACCACGGGGAGGCAACCGGCGTGTGGGCAAACTATGTCACACACCACACACGCGCCTTGTCCTACGTGGCAAACAAAATCAGCCAAAACTTGCCAAGATTCATGCAGAGACTGCTGGACGGCGATGGAGGCGTGTGGCTGAGATGCCTAACGCCCACAGTGTGGACGTTAACATTTCCGTTAATATATTATTTCTTAGAGAGCACAATAGTATACATTTATACGTGTCAAAACTAAAATAAACAGAATGGTGACATTTACCGCACAATTGCCGAGGCACCTGGCTAGTTAACCAAACCACATAAACAATAACCAAACACATACGGAAAAACTAACGCCCACACGTGTGGCTGAGATGACATCATCTCTTCACACATTTTAAAAATAGAAAATCCAAAAATATTTCAACGTGCATGCATGCGGTGACATGACGTAGTCTGTGTGCTATAAGGCGTGTGGACGGGTTTGACTCCCACCACACGTGTGGGCGTTAGCGGTGTCCAACACATAAGCCACAAAAATTATTGTTGTGACAAAAATGCCACAAAACTAATAGAAGAATCAGGCAAGTGTCTCTCCACGGTATCCGATGTATTTAAATTTAAGACTGGGTGCTTTGTGATAGAATTGGTCGGTCACAACTCACAACCCGCCGGAGAACGGGATGGATGTGCCGGCGAGCCAGACGTCGCCGTCGATGAAGGACCCCACCGTGAAGGTGCTGGCCTCAGACGCGCTAATGATGCCGTGGCACCCCTTCCACGCAACCCGACCGGACGTGCTGGCGCCGGGCCCTGTGTTCTGGTACTCGGCGTAGTAGAGCGTGTCGAGCGTGAATGTGCCGTCCCACGCGAGCCAGCCGGCGGGGCCGACGACGATGTCGAGCTCAGACTGCATGAACACGGTGCGTCGGTACTGCTTCCACGGCCGGCCGAGGTAGGTCCTGAAGCTGGACTGCACTGCGGCGAGGTCAGAGGCGGCGTCCACCTTGCACTTCTGGACGAAGATGCCAGTGTTCTGTTTGGGATCGGTCCGGCCCTGTGTCGTGTAGGTGTTGCTCTGGTTGGGGAGGGGGGGCGTAGAGGTTGCAACTCTGGAGCATGGCGGTGGAATTGCCGAAGACGAAGTCGATGGTGCCGTAGATGTCGCACTCGCGGAAGAACTGCCGGAGCGAGTGCACGTAGAGGGTGTCCTAGTAGCCCATGAAGCTGCACGGGTAAAAGGCCGAGAGGTCGGCGCCAACGTGGAGCGCCACCGCCTGGTGCTTGGACGGGCCGGCCGCGTTCTCGATGGTCAGGTTGTGGGCTAGGAAGTTGTTGCCCACCACAGCTGCATCATTACAAAGCACAACATGAATTTTCTGTGAAATGTACCGCAAAGGAATCTTGAGGAAAATTTTCTATAGAATTCAGTCCTATGGATAAATAAAGAAATAAATATGTGAAAAAATCTTATGAATTCTAATCCTTGAGAACTCATTTGAGAACCTTTTGAATTAAATATTATATAATGCTATCTTATGAGTGTCATGTAGGATAGAACCGGAGTTTAGCCCAAACAGTTGAACAGGCCGACTGGAAGGAATAAATACTAGGCTTGTTTTCATAGCCCAAAAGTAGGTATACAATAGAAAAAGAAAAGTCATGGGTTGGATAGGCCACGGCCTACTCGGCCTTGCTGTAGTTCCGCCGCTGACGTATGATAAATTATGAGGTGAAGCAGAGGAAAATCATAAGAAATGCTACCTCTGTCTTGCCACATATTTAGGCTTCCCATTGTAACTTATTTTTTACTGTCTGCTCCTATTCACATCATCAGTTTAAGATACGACTATATTATCAACTGTTATAGAGGGAGTACATGATTGAACGGTTACGCCATTACATGATTGAAAGTTTCCACTAGGTGCAAAAACCACAACGAATGAATAGACCGTCTCTTTCCTCAGCTTAATTGGGTTTTGGGCCATCCAATTCCACGTCCACGTCCTGCCAGAACGGGCGAATAGGATGGATGAACGGACGCTAAGCTGCATGGAGAGCGTCGCCTCACATGCGCATGCAGGAGCCTGTGACCGGCCACGCGCAACGCAACAATCACGACGAGGCCCGCCCCGTCCCGCCCGTGTGGTCACCGCCGCGTTCGTCCTACCCTGTTGTTCCACCGACGACGACAGGGACAAATTGACACCGACTTCCGTGCGCGCCCCCTCTCCTCCCTGTACTGTGCAGTGTGCGGTGTAGATCGGAACAAGGGAACAGCAGCAGCTTGAATTCTTGGCGCAAGCAGACTGATCGGATACGTACGTACGTATGATTAATATATCCTTGGCTTGGCGGGGTACGTTTGGAACAGTCGCAGGGGCGTGCGTTTGCCGCCTGCCGCTGTAGTTGGATTCGATCCAACACATGACATGCTCTTGTGATCTTGGCCTTGTTGTCTTTGCTGTATGCTGCTAAGTGCCAACAAGCAGTGGTAATCACGGGGCGCGCTGCGTGCAGTTAACAGGATGCTTGGTTTCTTGGCATGGTTTTTGCGCGTTGTTCGTTCTGGGGTGTCGTGTAGAAAGAAGGTGGAGTCTCTTGCTTAGGAAGAAGTGATGATGCATGATTAGCCGGGTGCCCTATCTTGGGCATTTCCTATTTGGCGCCACAGGCGCCAGTTAACGTGCATTTTGTTAACTGGCGCCTGTCGCGTCCATAAATGGGCCTGCCCATCTAGGCGCCAGTTGACGATTTGTTTTTTGAAAAATCTGTGAACTTTTTTGAGATTGATGAACTTTTTTTATTATTGATGAACTTTATTGAAATTTAATGAAAATTTTGTCTTAAAAATGGATGAACTTTTTTTGGTTTATGAACTTTTTTTTCAGTTCCATGAACTTTTTCTAGAAATACATGAACTTTTTTTCAATTTTTATGAACATTTTTCAAATATAATGAACTTTTTCTAAATTGGATGAACTTTTTTTCAATTTGAATGAACTTTTTTTCAAATTCATGAACTTTTTCAAAATTTATGAACCTTTTTTTAAGATATGAACATATTTTTTCAAATGGATGAACTTTTTTCTTTAAATCTGTAAACCTTTTCTTCATTTCATATTTTTATTTTTGTAAAAAAAACTAGAAAAAAACTTAGTGCAGCACGCTAATGGGCCGGCCCGTTCTAGCAGCACCGCAGGCGCCAGATCGTTAACGCGCGCCTGCAGCGCTGTATAGGAGCCACCCCCCTATCTTGTATGATCACTTCGTTTGGTACAAGAGGTTTGGAGGGGTTTTGAGGGTATTTTCCTCGCGTGGCCCAGAAAACCCGCAAAACCTCAAGGCCCTATTTAGTACTCGAGGTTTCCTCGGCCCATCTGCTTCGATCCCCTCTGATCGAGACTGAATTTTCTCCCATGCACGGGAGGTCCCGTGCATGGTCCTATGTACAATACCACATATACTCTGTCAGATAGACCTAAGAATTGTCCTAGAGCATTAATAATGGAATAGTGATACATGGGCCCTATAATGCAAAAGTCATCCTCCGTGCATAATCAACTATCCATACAAAAGTCAGCATTTTATTTTCTTGTGAGATATTCTTTCGTTGAAAATCTTTTGAATAAAAATCTCATTTTAAAATCTTCTTATATATTTGAATTCTTGACAACGTGGCCTTTAAAACAAGACCAATCTTGAATATCTTTTAAGAGAGTTTAAATTTCATGAACATATTTCACTCATTTCAAAATGCTGAGTTTACTCAGTACAAACACTGCTTTTACTAATTCAAAAAGAAAAAATAATTTCACTTAATTTAGAATAATAATTTGACTAATTTCAAGAAAATAATTTGACTCACTTTTTTGTATTACACACATTAAGAAATCATTTCAGCCATATATCTAGTGAAAAATGTATCAAAACATTAGAATTTTAAGGTGTTCGGAATGTATCCAAGATTGATCTTATTCTAAAGGTCTTGATGTGAGGAGTTCAAATATATACAAATTTCAAAAAAAATGGGTTTTGGTTTTAAAGATATGAACCATCTAAACTGTGATAAGGGAAGTAAAAGTGATGGATTTTGAGATGAAGAGGGGAGAGATATTGTCAGACATGCATGTGTGTGTAACCTGTTGTGAACAGGAATAGAGAACAAACACTACTAGGAAAATTCTTATAGATAGAAGTTTACCAGTAGCGCCTGTTTATGACCCCACGCTACTAGTATTTACCAGTAGCGCTTGGTAGAAAACACGCTACTACTAATAAATAACAACAACATTTGTTTGCTTGGGCCGCGCTACTGTTACATGGGCCGTAGGGCAAAATCAGTAGCCCACTTACCTGTAGCGTTTGTTTTGAACGGGCGCTACAGCTGGTGGGCTTAATAGTAGCGCCGACCTCTAACCAGCGGTACTACTAGAGGAAAAGAAAACCGGACCGAGCGCCCCCGCACCCCCTCACTCTCACAATCGATCCCCTCCGCCCGACGACGCCACCGCGGTTAGGGTTCGTCCCCGGCCGCCTCACCCCCGTCGACGATGCCGTGCGCCGCCACCACGCGCGGTCGCCTCTCGCCTCCTCCGACGCTCCAGCCCCGTAAGTCCCCCTCGATCTCCTCCTTCTCGCGTGCGCCACACTAGCTAGGCTCCAATCAATTTGCTGCGGTGGCTCGCCATGTTTTGGGATTTAGGGATTGCACGGTGGCTCCACGCTTCGATGCGACGTGTTCCAGGCTTGTTTCCTCGTGTGATTGGGGAGAGAGTAGAGAGAGGGGTTAGGTGAGAGAAGTAGAGGCTTTTTGTTGCTCACCGAAACTTAGGAGAGAGTAGAGAGAAGTAGCTAGAGAAGTAGAGGCTTATAGCACATATAATTGAAACTTGGGTTTCAATTCTTGGCTGCTGCCCCTGGAGCAGTGGTGGTGGCGGCGGTGCCTAGTGTTCTAGGGTTTAGAGAGGGGTTCTTTCCTGACACTAGGGTTATGTCATGAATGCTCCTCCTTTCATCTGAATGATGTTGATTGTGCTAGTTCTTCTTAAAGGTCTAAATGTCTGTATCCTCTTGAGCTACCCTATGTGTGAGTTTGATCCACTAGCTTTTTTGTTGATGCATATAAATATATGACCAAGAAGCCCTCACTGTTATGTGGTTTCATGGAAAAAGCAATGCTTGATTCGATACTCTTTCAGGTTGAAGAGAGTATCTGTATGTGGTGATGCTCAAATTGCCAAGTTGTTATGGTGCGCATTTCAATATATGCTAACACCCGTTTTGAAAAAAATGCTTACATTTTGTCTGTGTGTGCGATTGTTCTTCCCTTGTATTACCTCTTAGTCTGGTGCTTATATTTTGTAGTAGAAAATGTTGGCTACATTGTCAGCCACTTGTGAATTCTGTTTCTGCAACTAAATCTTTGTACATAAACTTTGCTTCCTTGTTCTCCATAGGGGGCTTTGTCAATTTTGCAATGCCTCTTTGGGCAAAGGAGCAAGGTGTAAATTGTCAAAGCCCCCTATGGACCCAAATCGCTATCCATCTGATGCTGTTAGTGAGCCCATTTTTGGTAAATTTCAGAAAAAGAAAACACAGATGACAAAGAGTTGTATCTGATCGAAGGGGGGGTGTCTTCCTTTTATAGTTTTAATTATTGTGCATCTGATGCCAAAGGTGGAATGGATGTTTACTTATTGTGTTTTGTGAATCTTGTGCCGTGCTGTTTTGGAAGATTCTAAGCTGGTTCAACTTTTGGATGTGGGAATAGATAAAGTGTTCCCCTGGATTGAACTACTTTTGCTTGTCTGCTTGCGCAATAATGGCAATATGCCATTTATCTTATTATTAGGATCTGTTTGGGTTACATGATCTCTATTAGGTTATTGTCTGAACTGAACTACAATTTAGTTGTTATTTTGCTTGCCATGTGAACCTCATGTGTATTCTCTATGATGTGAACCTGATGTGTATATTATTCAAAACCTGATGTGTATTGAAAACTTTATGTTTACTTTTTGGATCGTTAATCCTTTAATCATATTGCTTTAGGGAAATGGCACCACCACCACCACCACCATGTCGACGGTGCAAGTCAAGGTGCGCCAGCAGCCTTGCAACTGGCACGTTGTTCGGCATCTACTTCGAGTCTAGTTTTCTTCATGCGGCGGAAATAAACTATATGAAACTAGTAACTACTATTTTGTTTTTAGTGTTATTGGCATTAATGCATTATGTATATATCATTTTGCCTTTTGTACACAGATCATCCCATGCAATGTGAGGTTAGAATTCAACAAGCTGACCGGAGACTCTGTGACCTTTGAGGCTCCTGGGGGCCCCTACACTATGGAGGTCGAGAAAGGACGAAATATGACGCAGTGGGAGGATATGGATGGGTCCGTTTCATCGCCCACATGCGTATCACCGGTGGTGAGTTGGCTTCTCCTTCAGAGCAGAAAGACCCAAGCTGGCCGTGATTTATGTCAACAAAGAAGAAGATTATGAGGATGATGAGGATGATGATGACCCACTTGGTGAAGCCATCGTAGCTGAAAGAATGAAGTTGAGTGAGGAGGAGGTGTGCAACCTATGGGACATCATTCCGCCACATGCCGACTTCGTCAGGATGCCACTCGTGACCCGCTTGACAAGTACCATGGTTGATCGTGTTGGGGAACGTAGTAATTTCAAAAAAAATTCTACGCACACGCAAGATCATGGTGATGACATAGCAACGAGAGGGGAGAGTGTTGTCCATGTACCCTCGTAGACCGTAAGCGGAAGCGTTATGACAACGCGGTTGATGTAGTCGTACGTCTTCACGATCCGATCGATCCAAGCACCGAACGTACGACACCTCTGAGTTCAGCACACGTTCAGCTTGATGATGATCCCCGGGCTCCGATCCAGCAAAGCTTCGGGGATGAGTTCTGTCAGCACGACGGCGTGGTGACGATGATGATGTTCTACCGGCGCAGGGCTTCGCCTAAACTCCACGACGATATGACCGAGATGGAATATGGTGGAGGGGGGCACCACACACGGCTAAGGAACGATCCGTAGATCAACTTGTGTGTCATGGGGTGCCCCCTGCCCCCGTATATAAAGGAGCAAGGGGGAGGGGGCGGCCGGCCAAGGGAGGGCGTGCCAGGGAGGAGTCCTACTCCCACCGGGAGTAGGACTCCCTCCTTTCCTAGTCCAACTAGGAGACCTTCCATGTAGTAGGAGTAGGAGAGAAGGAAAGGGAAGAGAGAAGGGACGGAAGGAGGGGGTGCGGCCCCTCCCCCTAGTCCAATTCGGACTAGGCCTTGGGGGGGGGCGGCCTGCCCTAGGCAGCCCCTCTCTCTTTCCCGTATGGCCCAATAAGGCTCAATACTTCTCCTGGCAAATTCCCGTAACTCTCCGGTACTCCGAAAAATACCCGAATCACTTGGAACCTATCCGAACTCCGAATATAGTCGTCCAATATATCTATCTTTATGTCTCAACCATTTCGAGACTCCTCGTCATGTCCCCGATCTCATTCGAGACTCCGAACTCCTTCGGTACATCAAAACTCATAAACTCATAATATAACTGTCATCGTAACGTTAAGCGTGCGGACCCTACGGGTTCGAGAACTATGTAGACATGACCTAGAATATTCTCGGTCAATAACCAATAGCGGAACCTGGATGCCCATATTGGTTCCTACATATTCTACGAAGATCTTTATCGGTCAAACCGCATAACAACATACGTTGTTCCCTTTGTCATCGGTATGTTACTTGCCCGAGATTTGATCGTCGGTATCCAATACCTAGTTCAATCTTGTTACCGGCAAGTCTCTTTACTCGTTCCGTAATGCATCATTCCGTAACCAACTCATTTGGTCACATTGCTTGCAAGGCTTATAAAGATGTGCATTACCGAGAGGGCCCAGAGATACCTCTCCGACAATCGGAGTGACAAAACCTAATCTCGAAATACGCCAACTCAACATGTACCTTCGGAGACACCTGTAATACTCCTTTATAATCACCCAGTTACGTTGTGACGTTTGGTAGTACCCAAAGTGTTCCTCCTGTAAACGGGAGTTGCATAATTCTCATAGTTACAGGAACATGTATAAGTCATGAAGAACGCAATAGCAACATACTAAATGATCAAGTGCTAGGCTAACGGAATGGGTCATGTCAATCACATCATTCTCCTAATGATGTGATCCCATTAATCAAATGACAACTCTTTTGTCCATGGCTAGGAAACATAACCATCTTTGATAAACGAGCTAGTCAAGTAGAGGCATACTAGTGACACTATGTTTGTCTATGTATTCACACATGTATTATGTTTCCGGTTAATACAATTCTAGCATGAATAATAAACATTTATCATGAAATAAGGAAATAAATAATAACTTTATTATTGCCTCTAGGGCATATTTCCTTCAGTCTCCCACTTGCACTGGAGTCAATAATCTAGTTCACATCGCTATGTGATTTAACACCAATATTCACATCTGCATGTGATTAATACCCATAGTTCACATCATCATGTGATCAACACCCAAAAGGTTTACTAGAGTCAATAATCTAGTTCACATCGCTATGTGATTAACACCAAAAAGAGTACTAAGGTATGATCATGTTTTGCTCATGAGAGAATCTTAGTCAACGGGTCTGTCATATTCAGAGCCGTATGTATTTCGCAAATATTCTATGTCCACAATGCTCTGCACGGAGCTACTCTAGCTAATTGCTCCCACTTTCAATATGTATCCAGATTGAGACTTAGAGTCATCTGGATTGGTGTAAAAGCTTGCATCGTTGTAATTTTTACGACGGGCTCTTTTATCACCTCCATAATCGAGAAACGTCTCCTTAGTCCTCACTAAGGATATTCTTGACCCATGTCCAGTGATCTACTTATTAGATCAAAATTGTATTCCTTTGCCAAACACAGAGCAAGGTATACAATAGGTCTGGTTCACAGCATAGCATACTTTATAGAACCTATGACTGAGGCATAGGGAATGACTTTTCATTCTCTTTCTATTTTCTGCAATGGTCGGGTCTTGAGTCTTACTCAACTTCACACCTTGTAAAACAGGCAAGAACTCCTTCTTTGACTGTTCCATTTTGAACTATTTCAAAATTTTATCAAGGTATGTACTCATTGAAAAATCTTATCAAGCGTCTTGATCTATCTATATAGATCTTGATGCTCAATGTGTAAACAGCTTCACCGAGGTCTTGCTTTGAAAAATTCTTATTCAAGTATCCTTTCATGCTATCCAGAATTTCCATATCATTTCCAATTAACAATATGTCATCCACATATAATATTAGAAATGCTACAGAGCTCCCACTCACTTTCTTGTAAATACAGGCTTCTTCAAAAGTCTGTATAAAACCATATGCTTTGATCAACTCATCAAAGCGTATATTCCAACTCCGAGATGCTTGCACCAGTCCATTGATGGATTGCTGGAGCTTGCACACTTTGCTAGCATCTTTAGGATTGACGTAAACTTTCTGGTTGCATCATATACAACTCTTCTTTAATAAATCCATTAAGAAATGCAGTTTTGACATCCATTTGCCAGATTTCATAAAATGTGGCAATTGCTAACATGATTCAGACAGACTTAAGCTTCGATACGAGTGAGAAAATCTCATCGTATTCAACACCTTGAACTTGTTGAAAACATTTCGCAACAAGTCGAGCTTAGTAGATAGTAACACTACTATCAATGTCCGTCTTCCTCTTGAAGATCTATTTATTTAACATGGCTTGCTGATCATCGAGCAAGTCAATCAAAGTCCATACTTTTTTCTCATACATGGATCATATCTCAGATTTTATGGCCTCAAGCCATTTCGTGGAATCTGGGCTCATCATCGCTTCCTCATAGTTCGTAGGTTCATCATGGTCTAGTAACATGACTTCCAGAACAGGATTACCGTACCACTCTGGTGCGGATCTTACTGTGGAAGACCTACAAGGTTCTATAGTAACTTAATTTGAAGTTTCATGATCATCATCATTAACTTCCTCACTAATTGGTGTAGTAGTCACAGGAACAGATTTCTGTGATGAACTACTTTCCAATAAGGGAGCAGGTACAGTTACCTCATCAAGTTCTACTTTCCTCCCACTCACTTCTTTCGAGAGAAACTCCTTCTCTAGAAAGGATCCATTCTTAGCAATGAATAACTTGCCTTCCGATCTGTGATAGAAGGTGTACCCAATAGTTAACTTTGGGTATTCTATGAAGACGCACTTCTCCGATTTGGGTTTGAGCTTATCAGGTTGAAACTTTTTTCATATAAGCATCGCAACTCCAAACTTTAAGAAATGACAGCTTAGGTTTACTGCTAAACCATAGTTCATACGGTGTCGTCTCAACGGATTTAGATGGTGCCCTTTTAAACGTGAATGCAGCTGTCTCTAATGCACAACCCCAAAATGATAGTGGTAAAACCGATAAGAGACATCATAGATCGCACCATATCCAATAAAGTGCGGTTACGACGTTCGGACACACCATAACGTTGTGGTGTTCCAGGTGGCGTGAGCTGTGAAACTATTCCACATTGTTTTAACTGAAGACCAAACTCGTAACTCAAATATTCGTCTCCGTGATCAGATCGTAGAAACTTTATTTTCTTGTTACGATGATTTGTCCACTTCACTCTGAAATTCTTTGAACCTTTCAATTATTTCAGACTTATGTTTCATCAAGTAGATATACCCATATCTGCTCAAATCATTTTGTGAAGGTCAGAAAATAACGATACTTGCCACGAGCATCAACACTCATTGGATTGCATACATCGGTATGTATTATTTCCAATAAGTCAGTAGCTTGTTCCATTGTTCCGGAGAACGGAGTTTTTAGTCATCTTGCCCAAAAGGCACGGTTCGTAAGCATCAAATGATTCATAACCAAGTGATTCCGAAAATCCATCTTTATGGAGTTTCTTCATGCGCTTTACACCGATATGACCCAAACGACAGTGCCACAAATAAGTTGCACTATCATTATTAACTTTTCATCTTTTGGCATCAATATTATGAATATGTGTATCACTACGATCGAGATCCAACAAACTATGTTCATTGGGTGTATGACCATCGAAGGTCTTATTCATGTAAACAGAACAACAATTATTCTCTGACTTTAAATGAATAACCATATTGCAATAAACATGATCTAATCATATTCATGCTCAACGCAAACACCAAATAACATTTATTTAGGTTCAACACTAATCCCGAAAGTATAGGGAGTGTGCGATGATGATCATATCAATCTTGGAACCACTTCCAACACACATCGTCACATCACCCTCAACTAGTTTCTGTTTATTCTGTAACTCCTGTTTCGAGTTATTAATCTTAGCAACCGAACAAGTATCAAATACTCAGGGGTTACTATAAACACTAGTAAGGTACACATCAATAACATGTATATCAAATATACCCTTGTTCACTTTGCCATCCTTCTTATCCACCAAATATTTGGAGTAGTTCCACTTCCAATGACCATTTCCTTTGCAGTAGAAGCACTCAGTTTCAGGCTTTAGGTTCAGCTTTGGGCTTCTTCGCGGGAGTGACAACTTGCTTGTCATTCTACTTGAAGTTCCCTTTCTTTCCCTTTGCCATTCTCTTGAAACTAGTGGTCTTGTTAATCATCAACACTTGATGCTCTTTCTTGATTTCTACCTTCGTCGATTTCAACATCACGAAGAGCTCGGGAATTGTTTTCGTCATCCTTTGCATACTATAGTTCATCATGAAGTTCTACTAACTTGGTGATGGTGACTAGAGAATTCTATCAATCACTATCTTATCTGGAAGATTAACTCCCACTTGATTCAAGCGATTGTAGTACCCAGACAATCTGAGCACTTGCTCACTAGTTGAGCGATTCTCCTCCATCCTTTAGCTAAAGAACTTGTTGGAGACTTCATATCTCTCAACTCGGGTATTTGCTTGAAATATTAACTTCAATTCCTGGAACATCTCATATGGTCCATGACGTTCAAAACGTCTTTCAAGTCCCGATTCTAAGCCGTTAAGTATGGTGCACTAAACTATCAAGTAGTCATCATATTGAGCTAGCCAAACGTTCATAATGTCTGCATCTGCTCCTGCAATAGGTCTGTCACCTAGCGGTGCATTAAGGACATAATTCTTCTGTGCAGCAATGAGGATAAACCTCATATCACAGATCCAATCCGCATCATTGCTACTAACATTTTTCAACATAGTTTTCTCTAGGAACACATATAAAAATAAACATATGAAAGCAATAACGCGAGCTATTGATCTACAACATAATTTGCAAAATACTACCAGGACTAAGTTCATGATAAATTAAAGTTCAATTAATCATATTACTTAAGAACTCCCACTTAGACAGACATCTCTCTAGTCATCTAAGTGATCACGTGATCCAAATCAACTAAACCATAACCGATCATCACGTGAGATGGAGTAGTTTTCAATGGTGAACATCACTATGTTGATCATATCTACTATATGATTCACGCTCGACCTTTCGGTCTCCGTGTTCCAAGGCCATATCTGCATATGCTAGGCTCGTCAAGTTTAACCTGAGTATTCCGCGTGTGCAAAACTGTCTTGCACCCGTTGTAGATGGACGTAGAGCTTATCACACCCGATCATCATGTGGTGTCTGGGCACGACGAACTTTGGCAACGGTGCATACTCAGGGAGAACACTTCTTGATAATTTTAGTGAGAGATCATCTTAAAATGCTACCGTCAATCAAAGCAAGATAAGATGCATAAAGGATAAACATCACATGCAATCAATATAAGTGATATGATATGGCCATCATCATCTTGTGCTTGTGATCTCCATCTCCGAAGCACCGCCGTGATCACCATCGTCACCGGTGCGACACCTTGATCTCCATCGTAGCATCGTTGTCGTTACGCCATCTATTGTTTCTACGACTATCGCTACCGCTTAGTGATAAAGTAAAGCAATTACAGGGCGTTTGCATTTCATACAATAAAGCGACAACCATATGGCTCCTGCCAGTTGCCGATAACTTTGGTTACAAAACATGATCATCTCATACAATAAAATATAGCATCACGTCTTGACCATATCACATCACAACATGCCCTGCAAAAACAAATTAGACGTCCTCTACTTTGTTGTTGCAAATTTTACGTGGCTGCTACGGGCTTTAGCAAGAACCGTTCTTACCTACGCATAAAAACCACAACGATAGTTTGTCAAGTTGGTGCTGTTTTAACCTTCGCAAGGACCGGGCGTAGCCACACTCGATTCAGCTAAAGTGAGAGAGACAGACACCCGCCAGCCACCTTTAAGCACGAGTGCTCGTAACGGTGAAACCAGTCTCTCGTAAGCGTACGCATAATGTCGGTCCGGGCCGCTTCATCTCACAATACCGCCGAACCAAAGTATGACATGCTGGTAAGCAGTATGACTTGTATCGCCCACAACTCACTTGTGTTCTACTCGTGCATATAACATCAACGCATAAAACCTAGGCTCGGATGCCACTGTTGGGGAACGTAGTAATTTCAAAAAATTTCCTACGCACACGCAAGATCATGGTGATTACATAGCAACGAGAGGGGAGAGTGTTGTCCACGTACCCTCGTAGACCGTAAGCGGAAGCGTTATGACAACGCGGTTGATGTAGTCGTACATCTTCACGATCCGACCGATCCAAGCACCGAACGTACGGCACCTCCGAGTTCAGCACACGTTCAGCTCGATGACGATTCCCGGGCTCCGATCCAGTAAAGCTTCGGGGATGAGTTCTGTCAGCACGACGGCGTGGTGACGATGATGATGTTCTACCGGCGCAGGGCTTCCCCTAAACTCCGCGACGATATGACCGAGGTGGAATATGGTGGAGGGGGGCACCGCACACGGCTAAGGAACGATCCGTAGATCAACTTGTGTGTCATGGGGTGCCCCCCTGCCCCCGTATATAAAGGAGCAAGGGGGAGGGGGCGGCCGGCCAAGGGAGGGCGCGCCAGGGAGGAGTCCTACTCCCACCGGGAGTAGGACTCCCTCCTTTCCTAGTCCAACTAGGAGACCTTCCATGTAGTAGGAGTAGGAGAGAAGGAAAGGGACGAGAAAAGGGAAGGAAGGAGGGGGTGCGGCCCCTCCCCCCAGTCCAATTCGGACTAGGCCTTGGGGGGGCGCGCGGCCTGCCCTAGGCAGCCCCTCTCTCTTTCCCGTATGGCCCAATAAGGCCCAATACTTCTCCTGGCGAATTCCCGTAACTCTCCGGTACTCCGAAAAATACCCGAATCACTCGGAACCTTTCCGAACTCCGAATATAGTCGTCCAATATATCGATCTTTACGTCTCGATCATCCGGGACTCCGAACTCCTTCGGTACATCAAAACTCATAAACTCATAATATAACTGTCATCGTAACGTTAAGCGTGCGGACCCTACAGGTTCGAGAACTATGTAGACATGACCTAGAACTATTCTCGGTCAATAACCAATAGCGGAACCTGGATGCCCATATTGGTTCCTACATATTCTACGAAGATCTTTATCGGTCAAACCGCATAACAACATACGTTGTTCCCTTTGTCATCGGTATGTTACTTGCCCGAGATTTGATCGTCGGTATCCAATACCTAGTTCAATCTTGTTACCGGCAAGTCTCTTTACTCGTTCCGTAATGCATCATTCCGTAACCAACTCATTTGGTCACATTGCTTGCAAGGCTTATAAAGATGTGCATTACCAAGAGGGCCCAGAGATACCTCTCCAACAATCGGAGTGACAAAACCTAATCTCGAAATATGCCAACTCAACATGTACCTTCGGAGACACCTGTAGTACTCCTTTATAATCACCCAGTTACGTTGTGACGTTTGGTAGTACCCAAAGTGTTCCTCCGGTAAACGGGAGTTGCATAATTCTCATAGTTACAGGAACATGTATAAGTCATGAAGAAAGCAATAGCAACATACTAAACGATCAAGTGCTAGGCTAACGGAATGGGTCATGTCAATCACATCATTCTCCTAATGATGTGATCCCATTAATCAAATGACAACTCTTTTGTCCATGGCTAGGAAACATAACCATCTTTGATAAACGAGCTAGTCAAGTAGAGGCATACTAGTGACACTATGTTTGTCTATGTATTCACACATATATTATGTTTCCGGTTAATACAATTCTAGCATGAATAATAAACATTTATCATGAAATAAGGAAATAAATAATAACTTTATTATTGCCTCTAGGGCATATTTCCTTCAGATCGGCATATCATGGTATGTTGCATTCACTAGTGCAGAACCGGGCTTTAGTTCCGGTTCGTGACAGCCTTTAGTGCCGGTTGGCGAACCAGCACTAAAGAGTGGGGACTAAAGCCCCCCCCCCTTTAGTACCGGTTCGTCACGAACCGGCGCTAAAGTGCAAATACGTGGCACGAGCCAGGCCCGTGTGCGTGTAGGACATTAGTACCGGTTGGTAACACCAACCGGTACTAAATGTTTGTGTTTTTTTTAATTTTTACTTTAATTTTGTGTTTTCAATTTGGCTTTATTTCCCATTTAATTCTTTTTTGTTTGCTGGTATTTCACGATACTACAAATTGTACACGTTATGCATATATATTAAATAGATTTTCTCGTACGTAGAACCGCATATATATATATATATAATATATATCATCGAATGTCTCACAGCCAACACCATTAACTATTCACACATATACACATGTATATACATATATAATTTCTACTACATGTTGCCTTGGTGCCTTCGGAGCACGATGACAAGTGGTTCATGGGGGCGGTAGCGGATAATAGTATTCTCCTTTCGGATCTATGACCTGGTCGAGCAAAAATCCGGCTATTTCCTCTTGAAGTGCTTGTATGCGATCCGATGATAGGGGCTTATCCCCTACCGATCTGAACTGTTAAGAAGGAGATCAATATGCATGTGTGTTAGGGCATCTCCAGCCGGCCCCCCAAGACGCCCTCCCAAGCCACTTTTTAGACACCGGCGGGCAAAAAACGCCCCACTCAGGCCCCCAGGAAGCAGTTTTTCACCCGGATTTGACGAAAGTTAGCGCCGGCACACCCACCCCAAACCCAGCCCCCAGGGGGGCAGCTGGGGACGCCGGCATGTCTTTTTTGCATGCACATGCCCACTTGCCAGCCCCTCTTTCTTCCCTCTCTCTCCTCTCTCCTCTCCTTTCTCTTTTTTCTTTCTCCTCTCTCCTCTTCTTTTCCATCCGCCACCTACCGCACACACAGCCGGAGCGGAGCACGCATGGCCGCAGAGGGGCTCGTGCCCGGCGTGGAGCGGACAGCGCATGGCCGGGGCGGGGCTCGCGCTTGCCGGCCATCTTCGACGTTGCGGCGAGCAGTCCCCTTGCATCATCACCAGCAGCTTCCCCACCGCTTCCGGCGTGGCTGCCAGCGCCTCCCTCATCTTCCGCTCCCCGCCTCCCGCGCAGCAGGACAACCACAGCAGCGCCTCCGCGGCCATGCACAGGATGGTTGCCGGTGATGCAGCCTCCTTAAGGATCCTCACCAGATCGGTTTCTTGGCATCTTCACTGACTCCGCCCGCAGACAAGACGGCAGCCATGGCCTCCACGGCCATCTTGACCCGTCCACGCTTCTCCGTGTCGTCCCGGGTCAGGTAGGGCACCATCTCCGGCGCCATGGTGGCCAGGATCCTCACCGCGTCGACGTGCGCGTCGGTGCCCCCGCCCGTGCACTCCATGACGCATGGCCGGGGCGGGGCCTCGCGCTTGCGCGGCCGTGGCGGGGGGCTCGCGTGGCCGGATCGGAGCACGCGTAGCTGGGGAGGGGATCGCGCGCGCATGGCCGGGGCGGGAAGGGCCTCCGTCTTCTTCGTCCTTGCAGTGGCCGTCCCCGTGGCCGCGAGCGAGCAGGGGGGAGCCGGTGCGTGCGTGCACGTGCGGGCGGAGCAGCGGAGGGCGGCCACGGCCAGGCGCGGGCGCGAGCTACTGGAAGGCGACGGGTTCGACGGCCTCGCTTGGGGGTGGAAACGGCTGGAGATCTTTTCACCCCCAAGCCAAAATTCTCGCCGGCAGCCCCCCAGGAGGCGAAAAAAATGCCTCCTGGGGGGCAAACGGTTGGAGATGCCCTTAGTTGTGTAACTAGATATCGATAATGGTGTGAATAGTGTTCTGACAAAAACGTACCCAGTCCTGTCTATCAGATCTGCTCCTTTCGCACGTCATCATGCGAACGTTCTCGCAAACGTAGTATGCACACAGATTATTCCCTTTCGCCTGCCTCAGGGCCTTTACGAGAATGGAATTGAATCAGATAATGATTAATCAAGCATAATAATTAATTAATGATATTGAAACAAGAATTAAAGAGATGGTAGCTAGCTAGTACTACTTAATTACTTACCTTGGTCGATGCCAAAACATTTTTTTTCCATTCTCCTGGAGTCACCGCGATGAACTTTGCCCATGGCCTGCCCGCCGGCAAAGAAAATTAATAAAGGGGTTATTAAATAGTTCATATCAGGAACTAATAGTTAATAATGATTGAAATTACCTGTTGACTATCCCCTTCACGATGGTGTAGTCTTTATCTTCTTTAGTTAGTGAGTCCAGTAATTCAACTTTTCCTTCCTCAACTTTAATGTCTATCAAGACCCAGTGCCAACTGCATACGCACACGTTTGCATGTCTTAATTAAGCGGGCATGTGCATAAAATTAATCAACTACCGTAAACCGTATACACTTAATTATTAACATCTAGCTAGCTAGTAAGCAAAAACAGAATTTGTAGTACAAGACAGTGTGACTCACGGGAAGTTGTAAGGAAGTAGTATATCTTCAAAGGTATTGAGGCGCTTCAAGAACTCTAGCATGCTTTCCTCTACAGCAGCTTTACAATGTTCAATCTCCCATATGTCCTGATTAATGGTATTTGGGTCAATGAACCCAACGCCATAGCGTCCAGCTTTTTTTATTTCATACATCTTCATCCTGCATATAATACCACAAAAAAAGAATATAGTGAGGATAATTACATGTAATGATTGATCAAAATTATCACTACATAACTAGCTTGAGACTTAAATTACAGAAAGAAATCACTTACAGCCAATAGCAACTGACGATAGACTTGTCGAGTGCATCTTGATTAAATAACTGAAATAGTTCTGGATACTCAATGGCCAGAGCTTTCTTATGGTAATAATGCTCATGCTTGACATTCACCATGAGGGACTCTCGATTGGAAATCTTGGTAATATTCATGTACCATTGATGCAATTGATACATTCTCGTTGGGAGGTCCTTGACCTTGTCTGGATGGACCAAAGGTTTGCCCCGGACATATTGCCATGCTATTTCCGATTCTTTAAGCGTAGGCATGGGCTCGATTTCGAGGAGTTGTCCAACAGAGATATTGAGCATTTGAGCCTGCATTATATGATCCTCTGTTATTACCACATCGCCATGCTGGGGAACGCTAACGGTTTGCCCACAATAATATTTGGCGTGCGTACTACTCCTCTCATGTGTTGTTGGCACAACAAGCGGGGGGATCGCTTGCGTCGCCTGTTCTCCCAACTAGGGAACGATTTTCCCGCATTTTTTGCCAGCTGCTTGTTGGCTCGAGCTTGAGCTCGCTTCCTTCTGTAGTCGTGCTCGATGTGCCTTCCTGATTTGGCGCTCATAGTCCGAGTCAACAGGCTTGGGAGCTGGTTCTCTAGCCATACGAATGAAGTGGTCAATTACTTTCTCAGGCACTTTCTCCTTTGGCGGTGGTGCCGGTTTCGGTCCAAAATGGGCATCCACTTGGGCTTGCACTATGGTTGTGTTTTGCTCCTTACTCATGTCGTAAGGCCTCTGAGGAAGAGGAGTGAGGCTTGGACCATATTTATATCGCTTGCCTTCGCCTGTACTTCCTGAACTACCTCGACTCGTATCGCTACGCACCAAAGCTGCAGGATGTCTCTTCTGCGATTGCTGAGACGGCGGAGACGGCTGACGTGGAGTTGGACCAGGAGAAGTGGCCTGACGATGTGCCGGACTTGAAGCAGGAGGTGTGGCCTGACACGGTGCCGGACTTGCAACCGGAGAAGTGGCATGACGCTGTGCCGGGCTTGAAACCGGAGGATTCAGCTCACGCGTTCGGGGACTTGGAGGAGGTGGCGGACTTTAAGGAGGAGTCGTCTCACGCGTTCGTAGACTTGGAGGAGCGGGAGTCTGCTGACTCGGTGGCAGACTTCGAGGAGTCGGCAGACGACGCGGTGTCGGTGGAGTTTGAAAGATTATGCAATCCTTTCTCCATAGGATGATACGATGTATGGCCTCTCCGAGTGTGCGCTCGTCTTCACCTCCAGGAATGTCAAGCGTTAGCCCCGAATATGGGTCCACCACTTCATCAACCATGACACGAGCATAGCCCTCTGGAATCAGGATGCAATGGTAGGTTGCTTCGGGGGTAACTGGAAAAGCAACGCCGTCCGCCACCTTCATGGATATGTTCTTCATTTTGGAGTGTAGCTCGCAATTAGTGTTCTCTATGATGTCATCCACGGGGTATTTATCCAGCAGTGTGTCGCCCGGGGCAGAACCAACGCTGCTTCTCGGCATGGATGGGACGGTGCTATCCAAAGCTGGACGATCATCCGCTTGCTGCTGCCGCTGCTGAGACCCCCTTTCCTGGCTAAGTGAGTCGATCTGCTGTTGCTGCTGCTGGAATTTGAGTGCCAGGTCCGCGTGCCTTGCTTCTAGGCCTTGAAGGCGTTCTACGTCCTGCTTCCTCTGCTCCTCCTTCAGCTTCCTTTTCTTCTCCTCCTCCATCTTCCTTCTTGCACGGCTCCTGTAGTCCTCGTTCCATTCTGAAAAGCCCTCATACTAGGGAATAACGCCCATGCCTCATGTTCTTCCCGAGTGTTCAGGATTTCCCAGGGCGCGCGTCAGCTCGTCGTTCTCTCTGTTGGGCGTGAACACCCCCCTTCGAGCTTCATCTATTGCGTCAATTATCTTTTGTTCGGCTCCTTTTAGACTTGCCTTCCGCGAAACTCCGCCTGTCTTCGGGTCCAACGCTCCCCCATGCGCATAGAACCAAGTTCTGCACCTGGGGGGCTAGTGCCGGGTAACTGGAGTGACCCCTGCATCCTCCATCTCTTGCTCAGACTTATCCCACTTAGGCAATGCCACCGCGTAGCCACCTGGACCCAGCCTATGGAACTGCATCTTTCTTGCGGCATTTGCCTTGTTTTTCATCGACCGTTCCTTAGATAATTCTGAATCCTTGAAGGTCACGAAATCGTCCCAATGTTCTCTTTGCTTCTCCAGTGTTCCCTTGAAATCTGGAGTCTTCCTTTCATTAGGGAGGTAGTTGGCCCATACAGTTTTCTTGTGGGTGTTGAATGCAATTGCCATCTTCTTAAGAGCAGCGGCCTTGACTTTGTCCACATCTGCTTTAGTGAAATGATCTGGTAGGGTGAAATGTTCCATCAGAGATTTCACCAGGTCTTCTTTGGCTCTGCCATCGACCCAAGTAACACCTGGACGTTTAGTCTTTGGCTCTTTCCATTCTTGAATGGAGATCGGGAGTTTGTCCTTCACAAGAACTCCGCACTGATGAGTCCACTTGTTCGCATTTCTTAGGCGTGAGGGGTTCGCCACTAGGTTTGATGGATTCGATGTGGTACTTTACACCATCCTTCAACAATCTGCCCGGGCCTCGCTTTGTCTTGCTGTCTGTAGAAGCAGATTTGCTCGATCCGGAGGGCTGAAAGAAGAAAGATCGATTCGTTAATATATCTTCAATAAAAACATGTGATGATCACCATGATGCATGCTTATATAAATATACCTCGCCGGTAGTGTTTGTTATTTGAAGATCAGCATTGTCTGTGTCATCACAAACATTGTCTGTGTCATAATCATAATCATAATCATAGTTCATGACTTCATCAACCCGGTCGTCGAGATCGAATATCTTTTCATCACCCTCTCCGGTATTGTTAAGATATTGGGAGTCGTCATCTGCTTCATTCAGATCATCTAGCCTGTGAGGGCTGCATATGATGTCGAACAATTCCTCTTCTCTCTCTCTGCCGGTATTGTCCGCCATAGCTTTTACTTTACTAATAATACAGAAGAAATATAAAACAATTTAGTATTCAAATTACAATTCATGGATGCAATTAATCAATAAGGAAAATCTGAATCTCGAATACATCCTCTCGAATATATAATCTCGAATACATCATCGTCTTAATATATATAATCTCGAATACATCGTCTCGAATACTATATATCAAATACATCACTGGCTAGGTACCTAATAAAGATCGAGTACTACAGAAGAATCTAGGGCGCCACTCGCGGTTCCTGGTGCGCGGGCGGTGCACACCCAAAGAGAAGGAACCATCACAGGATCATATCTCTGGTCATCTGCCCAAAGAACCCGCCAAGTAGTGGAGAACCTGACGTCGTCCATAGCAGCCATGTAGCGATGGACGTGCTCATCTTCCTCCCTGACACGGCGACGCACCACCTCCGGCGGGGCCGGCTGCCTCTGCACCGAATGTGGCCCACGCGAACGCCACCAAAGAAGATCAGGGTCGACGACGGGACCCGAGGCCGGGTTCCTCACCAAGCGGCGCGCCCCTCCAGGTAGCACCTCCCAGTGCCAGCCCGGCGGAGCCCAGTCCCGGACATGGGTCCCCTGAAGCATGACGTCGTCGCGAACGGGTCGACGGCGAGGATGCGGGCCGGGCATATCATCGAGAACAAATACTATATGCCCGCAAAAAGTAACATTTTTTAAATGATTGGATTGTGGATAACTAAAATTCTATATATATATGCAAATTCTAACAATTTGACTTTAATCTAATTCATCTAACTAAAACTAATTCTAAAATTTCCTGATTATATAACTAACATTTCCATAACAATTCTAATATTTATATAACTAAAAAACAGAAAAATTGCTAACATTTCTATAAATATTTCTATAACTAAAAAACAGAAAACATTTATAACATTTCTATAAAACTAACATTTCTAATATTTATATAACTAAAAAACAGAATAATTTCTAACATTTCTATAACTAAAAAACAGAATAATTTCTAACATTTCTATAACTAAAAAACAGAAAAATTTATAACAAACAAACTAATGTGTGTAGTGTGTGTGTGTAGTGCGCGCGTGTGTGTGTGTAGTACTGTGTGTGTGTGTCGACATTGGCGGCCGGGGCGAGCTCACCGGCGAGGCGACGACGGGGCGGCGACGACGGGGCGACGAGACGGGGCGACGGGACGGGGCGGCGACGATGGGGCGGGGCGGCTGGAACGACGGGATGGGGTGGCGACGACGGGGCGGGGCGGGGCGTAGCGACGGGGACGACGGGGACGGGGACGGCCGGGGCGGCGACGAGGGGCGGGGACGGCCGGGGTCGGCGACGAGGGGCGGGGGCGGCGACGATCGGGGCAGGGCGGCGCGACAGAGGGAGGAAACAGAGGGAAGAACAGAGGGAAACTGAATTTTTTTCAAGTGTTGTATATATAGGATGGACCTTTAGTACCGGTTGGAGCCACCAACCGGTAGTAAAGGTCTGTTTTGGCCAGGCCAAGCGGCGGGAAGCGCACCCCCTTTAGTACCGGGTGGTGGCTCCAACCGGTACTAAAGGGGGGGGGGTCTTTAGTACCGGTTGGAGCCACGACCCGGTACTAAAGGTGTGCGCTGGCTCAAGGCGGTGCACAAGTTTAGTCCCACCTCGCTAGTCGAAGGGCTACCGCGCTGGTTTATAAGCCCCAGTGCGGTAGCACTCTCGAGCTCCTCTCCTAAGCAGGCCTACTGAGCCTACCAATTCATTACTGCCATGTGGGCCTACTGGGCCTTTGCGGACCTGCATCCTGGCCCAACAAAAGGTTGAGTTTCTAGTCGTATGCAGGCCGCTTTGGCCCAGTAGGCGGGCTTTTTTTATTTTCTTATTTTTTTTTACTTTTTTATTTGTTTTCTTTATTTTTGAGTTGTTTTTTGCTGTATTTAGAGTTTCTTTGTGAATATTTTTACTTTAGGTACAAAAATTTACAAACTTTGAATAGTTTAAATTTTGAATTATTTGAAATTTGTGTGAATCACTAGTTTGTGAATAACTTAACTTTGAAAAAAGATTTTTCAGTGATTCTTTTTTCTTATGTTTAATATTAGTGTGTTTTATCATTGTATTCAATTTGGTAATGCTTAGGTTATTTAAAAAATGAAATGCCTTTGTAACATTTCAGTTTTCGTCGGAAACCCTTATACTTCGAAAAAGATTGTCCATTTTGTACACGAAGTGTATCCAGTTTTTGTCGTAACCCTCTCTACTTTTTTGCACATGCTATTTGTATGAAATTATGATACCATGCCAACTTTCAACCTTTTCTGAGTTCATTTCAAATGCTTTTCAATTTCATGGTCATTTAGCTGGAAAAAATATCAGTAAATGCATGAAAAAGAATTTGTTTGCACATAAAATTTCTTCGCGTTTCAAATGCCAAAACACATAATTAACTACCCTAACTATTACAGGCATTCCCTCCTGGGTGTGAAACACAAAAGAAAGTGATGATAGTGAAGCCGATCACATCCCAGATCTTTGGGTGTGAAACTTTTTCTTCTCCTGTGTCCCTTTGCGCCGTAGCCAGGGAAAATGTTCATCATTTAACTGGATGCTTGGGTCAATATTCACTGTGAATGGAGCAATTTCATCAAACTTTTCATAATCTTCTGACATGTCTGTCTTGTCATCCACTCCCACGATGTTTCTTTTTCCTGAAATAACTATGTGGCGCTTTGGCTCGTCGTATGATCCATTCGCTTCCTTATCTTTTCTTTTTCTCGGCCTGGTAGACATGTCTTTCACATAAAAAACCTGCGCCACATCATTGGCTAGGACGAATGGTTCGTCTGCATACGCAAGATTGTTGAGATCCACTGTTGTCATTCCATACTGCGGGTCTTCCGTTACCCCGCCTCGTGTCATATTGACCCATTTGTACCGAAACAAAGGGACCTTCAAATCACCTGATCCATAGTTAAGTTCCCATATGTCCTCTATGTAACCATAATATGTTTCCTTTCCCGTGTTGGTTGTTGCATCAAAGCGGACATCACTGTTTTGGTTGGTGCTCTTCTTGTCTTGGGCGATCGTGTAAAATGTATTCCCATTTATCTGGTACCCTTTGAAAGTCATTATATTCGAAGATGGTAACTGGGACAGCGAGTACATGTCATTTTGAATATTGCCATCATTTAGGGCACGTTTCTGCAACCAACCGGCGAAAGTCCTCGTTTGTTTGCGTGTAATCCAGTCGTCAGACTTCTCCGGGTGTTTGGACTGTAGAAAATTCTTGTGTTCCTCCATATACGGAGCCACCAAGGCGGAATTCTGTAGAACTGTGTAGTGTGCTTCAGTGAGAGAATGTCCGTCCATACATATTATTTGATGCCCTTGTAGCGTGCCTTTTCCTTCCAGTCTGCCCTTATGCCGCGATTCAGGAACACCAATCGGCTTAAGGTCAGGAATAAAGTCAATACAAAACTCAATGACCTCCTCATTTTCATGGCCCTTCGAGATGCTTCCTTCTGGCCTAGCACGGTTATGAACATATTTCTTCAAGACTCCCATGAACCTTTCAAAGGGGAACATATTGTGTAGAAATACAGGACCCAAAACGTTAATCTCTTCGCAAAGGTGAACTAGGACGTGCATCATGATGTTGAAGAAGGATGGTGGGAACACCAACTCGAAACTGACAAGACATTGCACCAAATCATTCTGTAACCTTGGTATGATTTCTGGATCGATTACCTTCTGAGAGATTGCATTGAGGAATGCACATAGCTTCACAATGGCCAATCGAACGTTTTCCGGTAGAAGCCCCCTCAATGCAACCGGAAGGAGTTGCGTCATAATCACGTGGCAGTCATGAGACTTTAGGTTCTGGAACTTTTTCTCTGCCATATTTATTATTCCCTTTATATTCGACGAGAAGCCAGATGGTACCTTCATGCTGAGCAGGCATTCAAAGAAGATTTCCTTCTCTTCTTTGGTAAGAGCGTAGCTGGCCTGACCCTGATGTATGTCGTCTTTTCTGTGCATACGTTGCTGGTCCTCCCGTGCCTCTGGTGTATCTTTTGTCTTCCCATACACGCCCAAAAAGCCAAGCAGGGTCACGCAAAGATTCTTCGTCATGTGCATCACGTCGATTGCGGAGCGGACCTCTAGGTCTTTCCAATATGGCAGGTCCCGAAATATATATTTCTTCTTCCACATGGGTGCGCGTCCATCAGCGTCCTTCGGAACAGGTTGTCCGCCAGGACCCTTTCCAAAGATTACCTTCAAATCCTTGACCATATCATGTACATCAGCACCAGTACGGTGGCGAGGCTTCGTCCGGTGATCCGCCTCACCTTTGAAATGCTTGCCTTTCTTTCTTATGGGATGCCTGCTCGGAAGAAATCGATGATGTCCTAGGTACACATTCTTCTTACAACTATTCAAATATATACTGTCGGTATCATCCAAACAGTGCGTGCATCCGCGGTATCCCTTGTTTGTCTGTCCTGAAAGGTTACTGGGAGCAGGCCAATCATTGATGGTCACGAACAGCAATGCCTTTAGGTCAAATTCTTCCCCCATGTGCTCATCCCACGCACATACACCTGTTCCATTCCACAGTTGTAAGAGTTCTTCAACTAATGGCCTTAGGTACACATCAATGTCGTTGTCGGGTTGCTTAGGGCCTTGGATGAGCACTGGCATCATAATGAACTTCCGCTTCATGCACAACCAAGGAGGAAGGTTATACAAACATAGAGTCACGGGCCACGTGCTATGGTTGCTGCTCTGCTCCCCAAAAGGATTAATGCCATCTGCGCTAAGACCAAACCATACGTTCCTTGGGTCACCTGCAAACTCCTCCCAGTACTTTCTCTCGATTTTTCTCCACTGCGAACCGTCAGCGGGTACTCTCAACTTTCCGTCTTTCTTATGGTCTTCTGCGTGCCACCGCATCGCCTTCGCATGCTCTTTGTTTTGGAACAAACGTTTCAACCGTGGTATTATAGGAGCATACCACATCACCTTGGCAGGAATCTTCTTCCTGGGGCGCTCACCCTCGACATCACCAGGGTCATCGCGACTGATCTTATAACGCAATGCACCGCATACCAGGCAAGCATTCAAATCCTCGTACTCACTGCGGTAGAGGATGCAGTCATTAGGGCATGCATGTATCTTTTGCACCTCTAACCCTAAAGGGCAGACAGCCTTCTTTGCTTCATACGTACTCTCGGGCAATTCATTGTCCTTTGGAAGCATATTCTTTATCATTACCAGCAACTTTCCAAATCCCTTGTCAGATACACCATTCTCTGCCTTCCATTGCAGCAATTCAAGTGTGGTGCCCAACTTTTTTTGTCAGCTTCGCAATTCGGGTACAACAATTTCTTGTGATCCTCTAACATGCGCTGCAACTTCGTCCTCTCCAGATCACTTGCGCAGTTTCTCTTTGCATCGGCAATGGCCTGACCTAGATCATCAGCGGGCTCATCTAATGCATCTTCTTCAGCTTCTTTCTGCATTGCCAGCTCAGCTTCTTCCCCCATTGTTGTATCATCGTATTCAGGGAACCCATGGCCAGGATAGCCATCGTCGTCCTCTTCTTCTTCATTGTCTTCCATCATAACCCCTATTTCTCCGTGCTTGGTCCAAACATTATAGTGGGGCATGAAACCAGACTCAAATAGGTGGACGTGAATGGTTCTTGACGTAGAGTAACTGTGACCATTCTTACAGCCAGCACATGGACAAGGCATAAAACCATCCGCCCGCTTGTTTGCCTCAGCGGCAAGCAGAAAAGTATGCACGCCATTAGTGAACTAGGGAGAGCATCTGTCATCATACATCCATTGTCGGCTCATCTTCATTACACAACACCGAATAGACCAAATTAATACAAGTTCATACATAAAGTTCATACATAAAGTTCATATACAACACTTAATTAAATGCAACATACAAATAGCTCTCTAGCTAAAGAATTTAAATTCAACAACAAATGCGATAAAGATCGCAATTAAGGTAACAATTGATCCAACAACATAATGATACCAAGCCACACTATCAATGGCATATTTTCTAATCTTTCTAATCTTCAACCTCATTTTCTCCATCTTGATCTTGTGATCATCGACGACATCGGCAACATGCAACTCCAATTCCATCTTCTCCCCCTCAATTCTTTTTAATTTTTCTTTCAAATACGCGTTTTCTCTTTCAACTAAATTTAACCTCTCGACAATAGGGTCGGTTGGAATTTCCGGTTCACATACCTCCTAGATAAAAATATCTATGTCAACTTGATGGGCATAATTTGTCATAAACACGAAATGCAACAACTAGTTTTAAAAGAGAATGTACCACATCCGAATCATAACAAGGACGAGGGCCGACGGGGACAGATATCAAAACCATGGCACTATGTATAACAAACAATGTACGGGTAAGATAATTATACGAGTAACTATATATCCAAATCACATAAACATCAATTTGGTAATGTAAAACATTCATGAACAAGAGCCTCACCAGAAGGTGGTGCCAGCGACGTGACGGTGTGGGCGATCGACGGTGGTTACGACGGAGATTTAGAAGGCACTAAGTAAACCACACCTACATATGCAAACTAAGTGTTATTTTTGTGCTCAAATTGCATATAAATCAAATACTAGCAAATATAATTATTCCTCCCAAATTAATCTCTATACAAAGCATTGCAAGAGCTAATCTAGCAATGAGAGTTGAAAGGACAAAGTTGCTAACCTTTGTGATCATTTGAATGGATGGGGGCCTTCAAATCTTGACAAATTTTGGGCAAAATTTGTGAGGAGCTCGAGGGGAGAGGGGGAAGAACAGAGGAAGTGAGGGGAAAGGGGAAGAACAGAGTGGCTCGGGGGGGACGAAGGGTTTATGTACGTCGACCTTTAGTACCGGTTCGTGCCACGAACCGGTACTAAAGGTGCTGGACGGGCCCCAGACTGACAACACCCTGCCACCACCCTCTTTAGTACCGGTTCGTGGCACGAACCGGTACTATAGGTTCGCCACGAACCGGTACTAATGAGAACGGCCGGCTAGCCATTGGAACCGGCACTATTGGACACATTAGTGCCTGCTCAAAATCAAACCGGCACTAATATGTCTCATATTAGGTCCTTTTTCTACTAGTGATTTACTGTAGCTTTTAGAGTAATTTGATGATATGCTTTATTGTTATACTTAGTGTAGATTCTGATGATATATATGCTTAGTGAATCTTATATGCTTAGTGAATCCGATGATATATTTTGTTTTTAGAGTAATTTGATGATATGTTTTATTGTTATACTTAGTGTAGAGTCCGATGATATATATGCTTAGTGAATCTTATATGCTTAGTGAATCTTATATGCTTAGTGAATCCGATGATCTATATGCTTAGTGAATCCGATGATATATATGCTTTATTGTTATACTTAGTGTAGAGTTCGATGATATATATGCTTAGTGAATCTTATATGCTTAGTAAATCCGATGATCTATATGCTTAGTGAATCCGATGATATATATGCTTCATGTAGAATCCAAAGAACTGTTAACAGTGTAGAATCCATATATACTTATTAGTAGAATTCATGCTTAGCAAAAATGTAGTACTGACTTTTGATAGTGAAGAATGTGTGAGGTTAGTTATTAATTGATATGTTTTTCTTATTCAGAGATTGCCAAAGAGCCTATCTGAGAGTTGTGGTATCAAGCCTGATGAAGAAGGCTCTGCTAGAATACGCCTTACCGTGAGGGGCTCCGTCACCACTTGTGCGTATAGCGTGGATACGGACGGTCGCACACACTTCAACTCGGTTGGGTGGAAGAGCTTCCTTGTCAGCAAGAATCTTCATGTTGGACAGGCAATCCTAATTACTATCAGGAACACCCACCGTCCAGGCTTGAGGATGATGGTCGTCATCGATATAATCTAGAACTACATATGCTTGCGTGTGGCTGCTGAACCATATATATGCTAGTATGACTTCCTAGTAGACTTATCAACTATGATTTATCCATGCATTGTTGACTACTATATATGGGTTTGTGAGATTGTGTGGTTATATTAAATGTGGTATTGTCATTAATGTTTGTGAGATGGTTCTGTGAACTTAACCGTTAATGTTTGTGAGATGGTTCTATGAACTTAGTTTATTTGCACTGGACTTGTCTTGATTTCCATGAATATTGCATCTGACACTTTTTATTATTATTTCTATTTGCCTAGTTGTAGCATGGGGAGAAAATAGGGCGCACTACTACGTGATGATAGTAGTAGCGTTGGTAGACAAACAGACGCTACTACTAAGTATCTTAGCTGCAGCGCTGGTTTAGAAGCGCGCTACTATTAATTAATAGGTGTAGCGCCCTAGCAGTAGCGCGTGCCCGCGCTACTGGTATGTAAAAAACCAGCGCCACTAGTAAGGTTTTCTCTAGTAGTGGAAGGACCCTAAAGTGGATTGATAACTGACGTGGTAAAAGCGAATGGTAGATACCATGCGTATACGAGGAAGGCTAGCTTGCATGCACGGATCCCCAGCAGAACCAATGACGCATGCATGCAACGGACCTCCCGTGCATGGGAGAATAGCCCCCCCCCCCTCCGATCCCCTCGTTTCCATACGAGGAAGGCTAACTTGCATGCATGGATCTCCAGCAGAACCAACGACGCATGCATGCAACGGACCTCCCATGCATGGGAGAATAGCTCCCCCCACCCCTCTGATCCCCTCATTTCCATGCAATTCAGAAGCCTCGCCTCCTACCTCGTGGAAGCACAGGCACAGGCACAAAGCGAGACCGCGCACCACATGCACAAAGGAAGACAGCGCCCCTCCCGCCGTCGCTCCTCCACGCCGACCAAAGAATTCACCGTCCCCTACCACACCGCCCCCTACCGTCCCCTTTTCCCCGCTATACCCATCCACGTCGCCCCCCTCCCCCCGGTTTGTTCACATCTCGTTCCTCAAGACGGCGTCCGGAGGCGGTGTGCCTGGTCCGGAGAAGCTAGATGCCGCCGGTGAACCCATGCCTTCTTGCTGTCCGTACGACACCAAAGCTAGACCTAGCTTGTTCCATCTTCTGTCTTCGTTTTGATTCGATCCACGACGAGCCCTATACTAGATCGATCCATCTCCTTTTAGTTGCTAGTGTTTTTGCTGTTTATTGAATCCTGGTGGTTGAGTTCTTGATCCAGTTCTTGGGAGAGGCAGTTTCCTTTAACCTTTGTCAGAAAGTTAGTCAAAGAGATTTCAGATCACAGCCCTTTGGTCCTAAATACTGAAGACTTTATTCCTGATTCAGTCCATAAGATAGACTTTAGATTCGATCTTAACTGGCTTAAAAACCCGGAGTTTATAACCTTAGTTGCTAAGGTGTGGATGAAACCTGTCAATTCTAAAAACCTCATTTCTATATTGAACATTAAATTGAAGAGATTCAAAAAGTTCTTTAAAGGATGGGGTGCAAATCTTTTCGGTAAATCAAGAAAGAGGAGAAGTGAACTAAGAGAGGATTTAGAGCACCTAGAAAAAATGGAAGAAACGGATGTGCTATCCCCTGAATTATATGAGAAGAAGGTTGGCATATTGGCAGAATTGTACAATTTGTTAGTGGAAGAGGAGGTGGCTTGGATGCAAAAATCCCATGAAAACTGGCTATTGAAAGGGGACAGAAACACTGACTATTTTCACAGAATTGTGAATGGGAGAAGGCGAAGAAACACTATATTTTCACTTAGTTGTGGGGACGAGATAATTGAAGGGGACAATAACCTATTGAAACATGCCACAAACTTTTATAAAGACCTTTTTGGGTCGGCAGCTGGAAACTTATGTAAGATGAGGGAGAATATGTGGGAATCACATGAGAAATGTCAGACACTGACAACTTTATCCTTACTAGACCCTTCTCTGAAATAGAAATTAAGAATGCTTTATTCTCTATGAAACCAAATAAAGCTCCAGGTCCAGATAATATTCCTATTAAGTTTTTCCAACATTGTTGGGGGGTAGTTAAAAGTGAAGTGATGTTGTTATTTGATTTGTTTCATGATAACAAACTTGATGTGCAGCGTTTGAATTATGGGATTATAACTCTGCTACCTAAGGTTGTGGGGGCAAACAAAATTCAACAATTCAGGCCAATATGCTTGCTTCGATGCATCTATAAACTGATCACCAAAGTGCCGACAATTAGGCTGGAACATTTTTTTGATACCCTTTTCAGTAGACATCAGAATGCCTTTATTAAAAAGCATGACATCAAGGATGGGATCATGTCTCTACATGAAATCCTGCATCACACTTACAATAGGAAGAAAACTGGGATTGTGTTGAAACTTGATTTCGAAAAGGCATATGACAAAGTCAATTGGGACTTCCTGTTAGATTGCCACAGAATGATAGAGTTTCATCCGCAATGGATTGAGTGGGTCAGGAAAATCCTAGTGGGGGGTACAGTTAGTGTGAAGCTGAATGGTGAGGTGGGCCCCTACTTTCAAAGTTCGAAGGGGGTGCACCAAGGGGATCCTTTCTCGCCCTTTCTCTTCAATTTAGCTGTTGATTGTTTAACAAAAATGTTTCTTAAAGCTCAGCAAAATGGTTTATTCAATGGTCTGGCCTCTGACCTAATACCAAATGGAGTAGTTATTCTTCAGTACGCGGATGACACAATTTTGTGTTTCGAGGATGATCTTAGAAATGCTCTGAATATTAAGTTGCTACCATATCTTTTTTAGGTCATGTCAGGATTGAAAATCAATTTCTTGAAGAGCGAGATCTTCTCTGTCCGTGCGGACGATGAGACTATGCATAAATATGTTGAGATGTTCAACTACCAAATAGATGATTTCCCTATAAAATACCTAGGCATGCCTGTCAGCTATGCTGGGCTGAAATGTAGAGACTGGAGCTTTGGGGATGACAAATTCATCGATCATGGTGAAAATTGGATTAGTGAGGTGTTGTCTATGGGAGGGAGACTCATTAAAGTGAATGCGGTACTGTCACATATACCAACCTTTTACATGTCCATGTTTTTACTGAACAAGACCACTTTAGAGAGGTGGGACAAGCCGAGAAGGAAGTTTTTTGGCATAGGAAAGGAAAGAAAAAAGGATACCATATGGTCAAGTGGGACCACGTTTGTCGATCTAAAAAGAAAGGGGGCCTCGGGGTCAAGGACCCGAGAAAACAAAATATCAGCTTGCTGGTGAAATGGTGGTGGAAACTAGATAAGAATAAACGCCTCTGGCAGCGAAAAGTCCATTCTGCACCCGAGCTCATATGCTCCCGCATGAACAGTAAAATTGAAAAAAAAAATTCAAAAAATTCCAAATTTTTTTTTGAGACAAACATTGACAAAAGTTCTAAGTGCGTGCAAAAATTCGTCATGAAATCACATTCCTAGAAGGCGTGGCAAAAAAACAAATTCAGTGCTTCAAAATGCGTTTGAAAGTAGCTTTTTCAGAGTACTTTTTTTTTGCCACGCCTTCTAGGAATGTGATTTCATGACGAATTTTTGCAGGCACTTAGAACTTTTGTCAATGTTTCACTCAAAAAATTGGAATTTTTTTGAATTTTTTTTTGATTTCTTTTCGATTTTACTGTTCATGCGGGAGCATATGAGCTCGGGTGCAGATTAGCCGCGTCCCTCTGGCAGGACATAGTTAAAGCTAAATACTTGAAGAAAACCTCAATGGCCATGGTAAAGGAAAAAAACAATGATTCACCATGCTGGAAATCCCTCTTGAAAGTGGAAAACTTATATATGAATGGCAGGAGGGTCAAACTGAATAAAGGAGATGTGGCCAAACTATGGTTCGATGAATTGGAAGGAAGGATCCCATTTAGAGAAAAGTTTCCATTATTGTTTGAAATCTGTGTAGAGCAAAACTGTACTTTTGATAGAATCGACTTGTTGAATCATATTACCTCCTTTAGGAGGAGGATGTCCCCTGAAATGATGAAACAATGGGATGAAATGAAAAAGGAGGTATTATCTGTTAAACAAAATGATTTACCTGATGAGATTTATTGGAAACTTGATAACTCGGGAAAATATACAATCAGATCGATGTATAGATGGTTGGAAAATGATATTGCTGGGTCGAGCTTCAAGTGGATTTGGGAGTCTAAGCTCCCCTTAAAAATTCAAATCTTCTTATGGCAGGTGGGGCAAAATGCCATCTTGACTAGAGATAATATGAAAAAAAAGATTTTGGCCTGGAAACCCCTGTTGCTCCTTCTGTAATCAATTGGAAACAACCTCTCACTTGCTTTTCTTATGTCCTATATCTAGAGTGATTTGGAGAACTGTAGGAGCTCTCCTTGGGACTGATTGTTGTCCTAATCCCATCTGGCAGTACTATACTTGGATGTATAGTTTCTTACCTGGCTTTGAAAAAATTTATACTGTTGGCTTAGCAGCTATATGTTGGGCCATATGGCTAGCCCGGAACAGGGCTACTTTCGAATGCAAATGGATTAACTCTCCTTTTGAGATCGTGTTCACAGCTTGTGCTTTTCTAATATATTGGGCAGGCCTCCAGAAACCTGAGATGGAAGAGATGGTGAAGAAGGGCGCGGAGATGCTGAAAGAGAATACAACTCAGATGATGTTGCTATGTGGACCTCCGGCTCCGAACATGGACGAGCGAGACTGAAGCTGAAGATGGATGACAGCTTGTGCTCGACACCGTCTGCTATGGTGTACTGCTGGGATTTTGCATGTGGGGGATGTTTAGTTTCTTTTGGTATCTGATGATACTTTGGCTTGGGCCTGGTGATGTGCATCTGTAATATGTGTGATACTGCTCTAGTTCCTGTAGGCGGCTTTGGGTGATAACAGGTTTTCGCCCCATGATCTGTCGTTCCTGATGACAGGCGCAGATGGTGGGTTTCCTATTATTGCCCCGAACTCGCCTTTCTTCTTTCCCTAGCCTTGCTAATTTCAGTTCCTGAGACATTGTATTTCCGTTATGAAAGTAATGAAAAGGGGAAAAGCCCGGTTCGAAAAAAAGTTCTTGATCCATGGATGGTGTAGATCCGTGTATGGTTGAGTTCTTGATCCATGGGTAGTTAGAGTTCTATTTATCTGCCTGATGCGTGTGCATGTTTTGATTGAACAGAATGTAGTCTGGGTGTGCAAAGGATGTAGCTAACTCATCAATACATGCATGTACTCATCATTTCATTGTAGTCTGGGTCCTCCTTCTCCCTTTCTCTTGCTGGTTGTAACTCATGTTCGGTAGAGATTGGATTCTTAACTATTTTGTACTATGTCATCTCTATATGGCAAACCCTGCCAATCAAATGATTTTTTTTATACAAAGGGGATTTTGACCGGAGGGGATTGGGGAATTAAGGGGATTGGGTGTGAGTGAGGGATTCACCAAATCCTCCCAAATCCCCTCCTCCCAAAATTTCTCAAATACTCCTCTACCAAACGAGGCCTAAGGGGGCATATGACTAAAAAAGAAAATAGCTAGGGACACGTATACAGGACCGGTTTATATGGTAGTATAATACTCCATTGTGCATAGTTGATTTTTTTTCTTTGCGGGCATGCATAGTTGATTAGTTGGAGGTAGTTACAGCATTGCAGTCCATTTGTACAAGCAGGCAGCAGCCATGTGCTACAATAATACGTACGTACGGGGCAGACAGCTAGTGAGATAGTACCGATGGATGGATAGATGTGATGGATGGATGGATTTCCGTCATGCATGATTGATTTGTGAATTTGTGGCGGTGTGCACTCGTCTCGCCCGGGTCCATGGGCGTGGAATGTGGGTTTGCACGACTCGTGCCTCTATGGTCACTCTGTATAGACGGAACACGTTTTAATTCCGGGTCCCCTACCGCCTGTCGCTACCGCCTTAATTACCGCCGATATACAGCCTCTACCACGGAAAAAAATTATATAAGACCAGATCTCATATAAAACAGGTGAGACACGTTTTGATGGATGACACGTGGCATTCACAAATCACAAATCATTTAATCTCTCTCCCTTGATTTCTGGTGAGGGTGAGATAAAGGGGAGAGAGATTAAATGCTTTGTGATTTATGAATGTCACGTGTCATTCATTAGGATGGGTCTCACCTGCTAATCCTCTACCACCAGTGGAACGAAACCATATCATTTCGTTTTGGCATTCAAAGGTGGTACCTCAATTGTCCGTGGACACGGGCGGACACCTCAAATCTCCTAGTCCGGAGTCAAATCTGAGCGAGGTACGTAGAGGGAAGTCGCCGGTCCACTGTCAGTTAGACCACGTCTTTCCTTGGCCCACTGTCAGTCATAGATCACAGTCTAATATTTAAGGATAATGTTGGATAGCCTCACGATCGGATGTGTTTTTTTTAAGAGTACGCCAAAGGCGTACCATATTTTTATAGAAGGCAGAAGACAATGACAAGAAGCTACAACTCGCTGCGAACAACAAGTGTAGTCAAACACCACATTCAAGCTAATCCGAAGAAAAGCCTCCGCACACATTACATACACAACGCAAAGGCGCCTGCCCTAACCAAAGCAATATGGCCGCGTCGCGACCCACACCGATCATCTCGAAGAGCAACAACTCCAATTGGACTACCCTAGTCGACGCACCAACCACCCTTGAATGCCGAAGAGGAGATGACGAGTAGTTGGCGGGACTCGGCTGGTCCCAAGAAAGCCACCGTCTTGAGCTCACCGACAATGGCGTACATTGCGCCCAGAACCTCCAGTCGGACCAACGACAAGCACCGGAGGACCGCATTACAGAATCACCAAGCCATGTCTCCACAACCGATGCTCCCAACAGAGAAACGACGGAACAACGCCGCCATCGCCGGTCCAAGACCTAGGCTTTCGCCCGGAGACGACAATCCGAACAAGAGGGGGAAGATGGCGACACACCGTAGCAACGCCTCCAAGGAGGTGAACGATACCCACAGGCGTCATCGTCGCCAGCACCGACTAAAGACGGGCAGGATTTTCATTCGTAATGTCGCCCACCTCCCATCCCTCGCAACGAATTGGGCCACTCATCTGTAAAAGGTGCACACCGCCGCCGCCGCAGCACCTCGCCATCATGGATGTAACATCGCAGAACACCGACGCCCAGCACGGCCGAGGGCACTCAGGCCATCATCCACCTCCCGCACGGCCGGGGAAAGCAACTCCAGACCACCTTCCCGACCCAAAACCAACACGGCCAGGGGCCGCCGGCGCCTCAAGCAATGGTTGAACGCGCCACTCCTGCCAGACAGCCACGCACAGAGAGCAACCTAGACACCTGGAACCCAAGAACAGAGGATGGAGCTCCCTGCCGAGAGCCGCTGTTCCGAGCTCAATCTCAGATCCAGCACTGCTCCATCTCCTCCTCCTTCCACTCGCCAGCAGCAGCCCCCACACCGGCTTCACCAGGAGGCACAATGCACCCTGTCCACCGCAGCAGCTCCCGACCGCCGCTGGCGCAGCCCACCTGGCCGAGATTTGGTGCCTCCATGACCGGGCGCGCCGCCGCCTCCGAGATCCGCCGCCTCCATGACCAGGAGGGCCGCCGCGCACCAACACCTCCTCCACAAGCCCGCGGCCGTGCTCCGCCTCCCCATGCGCACCTCGCCGCCTGCCACGCCACCCACCTCATCGCCGGAGCGACCACCGCGCCGCCCGCTTGACGCCACTCCCCCGCGCGTGGGAGGCCCGTCGAGGCGCGCCAGACTTCGCCCGCCGCCTTTGACGGCCGGGCGCCGCCACCGCCGCCGCTGACGGCGGCGGCGACGGCCAGGGGAGCTCGAGGAGGGGGGCGCTCGCGGGGCTAGGGTTAGCGCCTCCGGAGCCGCCCGCGCGAGCGGCTCGGGAGGAAGGGAAAAGTTTTAGACGACCGGACGTGTGAGTGTGAACATTTGTGATGTTCAAGGCGTCTTGCCAACATTTGTGATGTGAGTTTGGCTAGACGCCTTGACCGCCTATGTACAGCCTGTACTACCAAAACGAAAGCAAGCATCGTGCATGCTCCATTTGTACTTGGCAGTACCAGCAGGTAACTCTACTCGTGTAGAGTGTAGTGGTGGTCTTGGCACCGCGCGCGTCTGGGTGGGCCTGTCTGTGGCGTAATTGTGGTCGTGGTCGTGGTCGTAGTGTGCCCTGCACTGACTGCATGCACCGACGCGACGCATACAAGTAGGCAAGTTAAGGTTCCACCGGCAATAGGTCACGGACGCGCTGTATGCACATCAATGCCACTCCTACTACAGTAGTACTCCACTTGGAACTAGCTTAGCTAGAGGTGGAGGTGGGGGTGGGAGTGGGACGACGGTGCAGGCGCAGCTAGCTTTCATCTTATCTACCGACCCAGCAGTCATTGCCGGCCGCGTGTGCACAGGTGAGCATACATGGCCACTAGCTATAGGAAGCATGGCATGCATGCATGCACAAGAGAGTCCCTCTTTCGACCTGCGCTGCAAACGGTGAAGGCATCTCTCCCACCGGATCTCAGCTTAGACCATCTTCAGCCGTTGGCCCCCTAAGAGGGCTAAAAATCGCACCCTTGGACGCGCCGGCGCTAACCGTCGCGCTGGGGCGTGATTCCCACCGGTCGAGGTGTCTATTTTTTTTTTGAAAAAGTTGAATACGGCGCAAACACGGCTCAAATTTAACGCAAACATCGGCGAGTTTGTTCAAATTTAAACATATTTTAGAAAAAAAAAGAAAAAACTACTAGGGGCTGCCCCTCGCCGTCTCCATCGCCGCTCCTCGCCGCCCGCCGCCCGCCCTTGCAATTCTACATGCCGAGAAGGCTGTAGAACCGCGTGTAGTCGCCGCCGCCGCCGCCGCCGCCGTCGTCGTCGTTGTCGTCGCCGCCTCCGCCGCCGCCGTCCCTGCTGCATCCCTTCCCCGGTTGGCGCGGCGGGTTGGACGGTCCGGGGGCGTCCTCGTCGTCGTCGCTGTTGAGGATCACGACGCCGTGCTCGTCCTAGCGCCCACGCTTGCGGGCTTCTAGCTCCTCCAGGGCCCGGCGCTGCCGGACCATCTCGTCACGGAGGTAGTCGTCCCGCGCCCACTGCATGGCGTCCTCGTCGGAGAAGCCGCGCCGGGCTATCTCCTCGTACTCCGCGGGGAGGCCGGGCTCCAATTTGGGCTCGACGAGGACGAAACGACCGGAGGGGGGTGGAGTTGCCGATGCGGACGCCGGAGCTGCGGGTGCGCGCGGTGACAGGGCGTGTCCTGGGGCTCCGGCTTGACGGGGAGGAGGAAAGGAGAGCCCGATGAGCGGCCGGACAAGGAGGAGGACGCCCCGGGCCGCTCCATGCACCTCGGCGTCCAGGAGCTCCCACGGTGGCGTCAGAAGGACGGGGGAGCGGGGTACTCGAGGCGCGGCGTGTTGCTGCCCTCGATGTACTCGAGGACGGCCTCCAACGTGTGGCCGGGCACGCCCCACCACCGCGCCGGCCCTCGGAGTTGAGCCTGCCGGAGGGCACGACGCCGTTCGTCGCCTCAAGCTGCTCGGCGTGGCGGCGGCGGAAGTAGGGCACCCAGAGCGGGCTGTCGGGGGTGTACCGCGGGCCTTCCCTCGCCGCCCGCGGCAGGGACGCGCGGATACGTGCGATCTCCGCACGCCGCGCCGCCCCGGTGGATGGTGGTGGCACCGGCACGCCGCCGGCGGAGATCCTCCACGACCCGGGCACCCGCATGTCCGGCGGGGCCGGGTACTCAACCTCGAAAAGGAGGCGAGCCTCGTCCTCGTGAAGATGGCGGCGCCCGAAGCCATTCGCCGCTGCGCTGTCGCTTGGGAAGCGCTCGGCCATTCTTCTGAACTGGAGACGGCAAGAGGAGGAGGGGGAGAAATGGGTGTGTCGGCGGTGGAGTATCTGTGCGTGCCTCCGGCGCGCTGGTTGTCGGCTTATATAGGCGGAGGCACCGCATGGTAGGCTTGGCCGGCGCGTTACGCGTGGCGGGAGGCGTGGCGGGCGAGGGGCGCGCGTCGCCCGGCCTTCACTGCGCCGCCCGTGAGGCATCAATGGAGGCTGACCGACGCGGCAGCGCGCGCAGCTTTCTCACTGATTCGCCGCGGGAAACGAGGCGATGAGGACGACGAAGCGGCGAGAAGAGAGTCGAGTCGCTGACGCGGCTAGCCCACGACGCTTTCGCGCCAAAAATGATTCGCCCGGCGCCCCCGAGCGCCCCCAGCGCGCCGGGTTCGGGTTGGGTCCACCGACGCTAATTTCGACCTGAGCCGGAAAAAACTGGGCCCTTCGGAACGCGACTGGGCTGATTTTTTAGCGCCGGCGGCCGAAAAATCGCCTGGGAGGTCTTGTCGGGGGCGTGGCTGGAGATACTGTTAAAAGCGCCCATTTGGTGGATCGGATCGCCATTATAGACACACACGTAACACTGTATGCGTTCGACGCTGTACCATTATATTTCCAGCTAACTATATATACAGGACCGGACCACGTGCGGTGCAGGGCTTGTTTCACTATTTTAACCCTTTTAGAAAACTTTAGTATAAAATAAACTTCACACAAAATTATTTCACAATCTGACCCTTTTAATAACGACATAAATCGTGGCGTTTCTTCTTTATTTTGAAACGTTAAACTAGCTAGGGTTGCTTCACTTCATAAATAAATGAAAAATATGAAAAGCTAGGTGAAATGTCAACCATCCTTGACGTTGCATGCTTGGGAAGCAACGCCCACCCCCTTGGCGTTTCCAACAACACAACAAACTTTGGCATTTTAGCCCTGTCACGTAGCATCTCGATCAGGCCAGCAACGCTAGCTAGTTCGGCGTTTTTATATAGTGCAGCAACGCCACGGCTTTTGGCGTTTCTGAAAAGGGTCATATTGTGAAATTGTTTTGTGTGGAGTTCATTTTATGCTAAAGTTTCCTCGTAAGGTCAGAAGAGTGAAAAAGACCGCGGTGCAGTTGGTGTGCGTAAATTCCTACAGCGGCACCCCAGCATTTAGCTACGGCTACCTCTTCGATACACATGCGCCACCTTGGACTAGACAAGCAAGGCAACTCTCAAAGCTCAATACACTTCCACCCGCTTTAATTTAATCTTGTCTAGAACTGTACTCTAGTACTACTAGCAAGCAGTAATCAAGCATTCGGTGCAATGTACTTACCGACTGTGGCGGAGCTGAAGGTGGTGTGGAGCCGTCGACGACGTTGAGGCTGGCCTTGATCACCGTCTTGCCCATGCCGTCACCCATCAACATAGGTTCTTGTGGCTCTTCCCCACCTCCACGTTCTTCATGTACGCACCAGCCTTGATGTAGATCAGTACCTGCTCTTCGAGTTGGCCGGCGCCGCCGTCACCGCCAACGACACCATCATGAACCCCCCGCTCCCCTCCTTGGCCGGACTGGTCATGGCGCGGTGGTTGAAAACACGTCTGATGGCCTCAGTGGGCTTATAGTCGATCATACTATGTTGCTTTAGGGCGTGCTTGGTTGCCCGCATAAGGTCCAACCAGGCCCGCGCGGGAAGAATTCGGTCTGTGTGGTAGTCCGCATACACTATTGGGCCTGCATCGCACGTTTCTTAAAGCACCTCTGGGCCTGGCTCACTGGGAACCCACAAATCGGTAGTTTCTTCAGGGCCAGGCCCGAGCGGTGCAGGTGGGCGGGCGCGGCTGCGCGCGCGCGGCCACGCTCAAGAAGCCGCGTTGCTTCCCGAAGCACCGACAGTTATTAGCCTCACCGCCCCTCACCGCTCCCTCTCCCCACTCTTCCCCACTCTCCCAACTCTCATCGGTGGCGGCGGATCGGAGCAGAGGAAGAAGACCACCGGACTCCATCACCGGCGGCGGCGGATCGGAGCAGAGGAATAAGACCATCGGACTCCATCAATGACGGTAAGCACTTCTCTCACTTCGACATGCACGCTTGGTTCGATCCACGGCGATAGATTCGATCCACGACGGACGGGAATGGAGAATAGAGGTAGATAAGCATAGGGGTAATTCATACTAGTTCTTAGCAGTTCATACGAGTTCATACATGCAAGATTGGGATTGGGGGATAGGGGAATAGAGGGTAGGGGGATAGGGGGATAGGGGGTACACAACGGACAGCGGCTGACCACGGCGTCCGTCACCGGCGTGCGGAGTGACTGGTCGAGCCGCTGGCCTTCATCTTCTTCTTCATCGCCGTGCGGGTCGTCCTCGTCATCCTCGGCGGAGTCGAGGTCGATCTTCCAGGTAGGACGGCCTGGCTCCGGCGCCCTAGCTGGCATGTGCACCGCCTCTTCTTCCTCCTCCGTAGGCTCCCCGCCGATGACCGTTGGTGGCGCGATAGCCGTCTCCTAGTACACTGCGGTACGACGGTCATTAGGAGCCCAGTAGGTCTTGTACTTGCACCACTTCTTCCTCTGTTTAGCGTCGTCGAAGACGGCCTGATTCATGTCCCAGCGAATGATGTCAACTGCCATCGCGCCCTTCGCTGGGTCAGGAACCAGCGTCTTCAACTCTTCTTTAGTGGCCTTCATGAGCACTCCATTAGATTCGTTGTGCATGTCCTACATGGAGCCGAAGTTCGAGCACACCTCCATGGTGTTCTCGAACTTGGTGCGGTCACGAGCCGACCACCCGAGGAAGAAGGCCCTCCAGCCAATACCCCAAGGGAAGGGGTTGGCGTTGGAGCTGGAGCTAGAGCTCATGGCAATGGGGAGGAGGAAGGTTGACAGTGAGAGAAGAGAGAGGGGTGGGTACGTAGTGGTGGGCAGGGTGAGTAAATATAGGGGGGATGGAGAGGAGAAGAGTGACAGTCACGCCGTTTTAACTACAAGCTCTTCAATTAGCCATGAACTCTGTGCAGTGCCTGACTCCATGAATTGTGTGCAGATCGAGGATAGCAATGAGATGGGCATGGAGGTTCTCCCGGCCGTTGACAACAAGGGTAAGCAGCCCCTTCACCCAATGCACGACGAGGTTGAGCTGTCGCCGACCGCCGAGGAAGAACCGAAGACGCCTGAGGGTGGCGACGACGAGGGCATGGAGGAGCCCCCCAGCAACAAGCGTCGCAACTACGGCCACTACCATCAGGAGGATGGCCCAACTCACTTCTGCAAGGTCATCCTTGCACCGAAGCTTGAGTGCATCCCCATGCCCTGGACTTCACCAAGCACTTCGTCGCGGTGCCGACGGAGTTCAAGCTCAGGAACAACACCCGCTGCTCCTGGAAGGTGACGATCAAGCTGATGAACGGCAGAGTGGCCCTGGATCAGGGTTGGGCCACCTACGCAGCCGTTCATCAGACCAAGATCGGCTACATGGTGACGTTCAAGCTCCTCACTCCCGACACCCTCAAGGTCATCATCTTCGACAATGATGGCATTGAGGTCGTCAACAAGTGCGGGAAGCACGATGAAGCCTTCGCCGCCAAGGAGTAGGGCCGGGCCACCTCTTTCGAGCATATTATCGAGTCTGCTTTGAACATGTTTATGGTTTATGCGTTGAACTGTTATGGTACTGCTTATATCTGAATTATGCTAGTTGATGCTCTGTTTATACTCTGTTGTGCTTATGATCTGTGTTGCCGAAGTGTGGTGGTAACCTCACCAGCTAGCCAAAGAGGTTACCACACAGCAGGCGTTGCATATAACCAAACACCATGCCTTGGGTTTGTCCACTAACATGCAGGCAACCAAACACCAGGCAGTGTGGTTCTGCCCATGCAGGCAAGAGGCCATGCAGGCAACCAAACAACATGCATATGGTGCATTTGAGGCTGCATTTGCATAGCTAGGTTGGGTGGAGAAGTGTATGCAATGCGGGTACTGTAGAGCACGGTAACCAAACACGCCCTTGGTGCATGGGGAGACACGTTTGTAATCATGCCCCAGGGATAAGCCATGTCGGTGAACCTTGTTAATAAATCTAGGTGTTGTTTCTTGTGCTTCTATGATTACTCGTATTCGATGGATAAACGTGATTCTAACAACATATGCATAGTATGTTCTATAAGTTCAGACACTATGGTGAACTGTAGCATCAATAAAGTTACTAAGCTCCCATGATTTTGAAGCTGCTGATGAATCAGTGGTGTGAAAGCTGTCTGGGTCAACATTTGACAAGGGATGAACCGCGTCGGATGGTAATGGACTGTGTACATGTATGTTCGTCGGTTCGAGGTGAATAGCTTGGGCGGAGGGAGGTGTCTAGCGGCTCAGCCCTATCGTATACATTAGTGCTGCTCCGTCGTGGGAGGGCCTTGGGTTTTTGCCATCGGCTTCCCTCTGCCCAGCGCCGGCCGCCGCCTGCCTTCACGTTGCATGTAGTCTCTTCTTGCCACCACCCCCATGTAGATCTGGAAGCAAACGCCTCCCCCACGGACCGGGATACGCCACCAATTCCATTGCCCCGATCCCCACAGTTTTCCTTCCCGTGCACAACCCCGACAGTGGTGTAGAATTGTGGTGGAAAGACAACAGGTGGTATCCTGCTTTGTGGAAGGGTAACATGTACATCTGGTGGCTCTGCCCCATCGTCACCTACCGCCATGAATCAACCACAAATTCAGCATGGTTTTTTCGCATATTCCACGGAGTAACAGACTCCATCCCCAGGTTCTTGATTTTTTGTTCCCTTTTCATGTTCATGTTACAGGGGGCAACCTTTTTTTGTTCAGATCCTCCTTCCATGGTCATGTCTGGCAATGAATTGATATGTTTGGTTGTTCGTAAAAGAGAAATATAATAAACATTTATTTTTAATGTGAGCATGCCTCCTTTTGTGATATTATACTGCTCTGGTCTACCCCGCTAGCTAGCTTATGGTTTCTTGGTGAGTCAATCTAAAGGCGAGGGGGTTGGGGGCATAGTGTAGTAGTAATATGGTGGTGGGTGTGCACCTTTTAGCCTTCAGATATGGGATGCTTGCGAGATTAGTTTTGAGATTGGGACATATGAGGCACATGAACGGTTGGGGACAATTGGGCTGAGGTTGTCAGTATGAACAAATCTCAAAGCTAGGGGCTCGAGTACAAATGAAGCTCAGACTTATAGTGATTATTGCACATTAATAAACAATCACCTTGTGTTCCCGACGAGATGGCCTTATTTTTTCTGAACATGATATTTGTATTTGTTGGCATGTTACATGGAAGATTATATTTTTGTGAAGGAACTTCTGTATTGATGATTCATCTTTCATTTCTTTAATGTAAATCTTAATAAAGGGTGGTTGTGCGAGCATCAAATTAGGAGCTCAGTCTAAGAGAAAAAGGTATGATTATGTAATTTGGATAAATAGTTCTTGCTTTGTTAGGAGTAACCTGACGATCATTTGATAATATATACCTATTCATCTGCCATGTGAACTTCATTGATCAATGTGTCTCCCTTTGCCCTTGCCAATTCAGGATGCCATGTTTCTTTGATACTAGAATTTCATGTTACCTACATGTTTACACCAGACAAATGGATTTTACTTTGCCCTATAAAGGGTATGCATTCATAGGTGGGATGCTTGCTCATAAATTTTCTTATTCCTAGAGTATTGCATACTAATATTCCTAGAGTATCGTGGTAATGTGAATGGAACAATGTATAGATTGACTGCTATAACAATAATTTTGCATACTAATATGGGGCATATAACTAAGATATTTTTGTATGTATGCAGAGAATTATGCTGGTTCATCTATATTTAAGTACATCGCAATGCAGCACGTTGAAGGAAAGGCATGGAGGTGTACCAAGGTATACTCAATTCTCATATGCCCCTCCCCTAATGATGTCATGTCCCCACACCAGGCATACTGTATTGAAGGCTCCAAGGTTCAGATTTTAGTCACCCAAAGATATCATCAATCACTTCTCCTCTTATTAGGTAATGATGTGTAGATTAGATTTTCTTCTGCCCAACAAATTCACAAAATAACAGTTTTAACATGCCACTGTCATCTATGCATTCTAATTTTCATTAAATTTGTAGTAAGTGGGTTGTGATGAACAAGTTTACTAGAAAGCCTGCAAGAATTCCAAATGCAATACCGACTGAAATAGAGCCGTACTTTTTTTAGCATGCTGCTATTGAAGATGAACACCACCGGAAACTTCCAAAACTGCCAGGGCATGACCGTGCTACCTCAACCAAATATGTCCGGACAGGCCCGACAGTAAGTTTTGCACATGCACGCACATGGGCTGATCTTGGTACAAATCAGCATGTCAATAATGTTAAATACATTGGCTGTATCCCTGAGGATAAAATTTCCCTTCCATGTGCATCTTTATTTATCGCCGAGACACAAAAATTCTTCTTGATTTTTAGTTAAGTATGATACTTTCAGAAGCTATTTTGATTTAATCTTACATCTGTGAACACTTCATGGAGGTTGCCCAATGCTTTCTGTTGCCAAGCATTCTTTCACGTGGTGTGAGGTGGTGGACCACCCTGTGGAGGCCAAAGGGAACCAAAAATCTCAGGAATACACACACTGCATATGCATGGATGATATGTCTATATACACAGAGAGTGTGTGAAGGCAGAGGAGATAAGAGGAGCACAAGAAAATGATCAAAAGCAGAGAGACCAAGAAGGCCTCTTGTGCATGCTTTGTAGGTACACTTTCTCTTTCCATTTCCTTTCTTTTATATCCCCTATAAATATCTTTGAGTTACATGAATGGGTGTTGTAATTATTGAGATTGTAGCGATTGTCGTGTGATGGGAAGTGAATGCTTCTCACACTCGGTTGTCTGGTGTTGTGTTTATATTATGAGGCCTTGAAAGGAACCTGTCCTATTGAACTTTAAGCTCAAATATTGTACTATATTGTTTTATTGTAAAATTGAGATCAGTTCTTCTTCTGATTGTTGATGAAACATGTTGAAACTTCAGGTCTGTTTCTCTAACTTCAAAATGGTGTGGATGCTACATGATTTTAAGAGTTGCCTTGACTTGCTTAGCTGGAGTAGGCAGCTTGATGTGGGCAATGACGGGTTCACATGCCCAGTTTATTTTATTGGGTGGACCCATCAAATCCGAGAAGCAATTTCTGTGCATGTTTTTGACAATAATCCATTATCTGTTGCTTATAAAGGCGCTATTTCTAGACTTCATTTTATAAATGATTCTGATGCAACTCATGGACTTCTACTTGACATTCTTATAGTTTGAGCATTGTAGGAATGATTCATTTCTTATTATGTGAATGATAATCCCCAAGTGCAGGGAATCATCATAGCAATTCCCAAAGGTGGAAGTGATAAGTATGGAGTGTCGAACCCACAAGGAGCTAAAGGCAAGATCAATATTCTCTCAAGTCCTATCTGCCACTGATATGACTCTACATACACCGAACGTTTGCTTCCAACTAGAAACGAGAAATAAAATTACGTTGTGGGTATGAAGAGGATAACTTTGCATGATATCGGAGAGCTAAAATATAAAAGTAGGTGCCAGTATCATAGAGTTAGAATATATTACTTAAGTATTATAAATAGCGAGTGTGGAATAATGATGGGTCGATGTGCGGAATTGTCCTAGGCAATTTTTAACAAGACCGATAATCACTATTGCAATTTCATATGAGGGAGAAGCATAAGCTAACATACTTTCTCTTCTTAGATCATATGCACTTATGATTGAAACTCTAGAAAGCATCCACAACTACTAAAGATCATTAAGGTAAAACCCAACCATAGCATTAACATGACAACTCCCCATTATCCCATACACAACAACCCCCTTAGTCGGGTTTATGCTTCTGTCACTCAAGCAACCCACTATAAGCGAATCATGAACGTATTGCAACACCCTACAACGGGAAGCTCTCACGCTTGCGTGACACAGAGGGCACAATAGGACAACACCAAAATAAAACATACAACTCATATCAATCTAGATCATCATGAAGGAAATATGCCCTAGAGGCAATAATAAAGTTGTTATTTATATTTCCTTATATCATGATAAATGTTTATTATTCATGCTAGAATTGTATTAACCGGAAACTTAGTACATGTGTGAATACATAGCCAAAATATATGGTCCCTAGTATGCCTCTACTAGACTAGCTCGTTAATCAAAGATGGTTAGGTTTCCTAACCATAGGCATGTGTTGTCATTTGATGAACGTGATCACATCATTAGAGAATGATGTGACAGAGATGACCCATCCGTTAGCTTAGCATAATGATTGTTGAAGTTTATTGCTATTGATTTCTTCATGACTTATACATGTTCCTCAGACTATGAGATTATGCAACTCCCGAATACCGGAGGAACACCTTGTCTGCTATCAAACGTCACAACATAAATGGGTGATTATAAAGATTCTCTACGGGTGTCTCCGAAGGTGTTTGTTGAGTTTGCATACATCGAGATTAGGATTTGTCACTCCGTGTATCGGAGAGGTATCTCTGGGCCCTCTCTATGCTCATCACTCTAAGCCTTGCAAGCAATGTGACTAATGAGTTAGTTGCGGGATGAAGCATTACGGAATGAGTAAATAGACTTGCCGGTAACGAGATTGAACTAAGTATGAAGATACCGACGATCGAATCTTGGGCAAGTAACATACCAATGACAAAGGGAACAACGTATGTTGTTAAGCGGTTGGACCGATAAAGATCTTCATAGAATATGTGGGAGCTAATATGAGTATCCAGGTTCCGCTATTGGTTATTGATTGGAGATGTGTCTCGATCATGTCTACATAGTTCTCGAACCCATAGGGTCCGCACGCTTAACGCTCGATGATGATATGTATTATGAGTTATGTGTTTTGATGACTGAAGGTTGTTCGGAGTCCTGGATGAGATTACGGACGTGACGACGAGTCTCGAAATGGTCGAGACATAAAGAATGATATATTGGACGGCTATATTCGCACATCGGAAAGGTTCCAGTGAAGTTCGGGTAAAAACGGAGTGCCGAATGGGTTACCGGAACCCCCCGGGGGAAGTAATGGGCCGCCATGGGCCTTAGTGGAGAGAGAGGAGGGCCGCAGGAGCGCTGGTTGATGACCCACAAGTGTAGGGGATCTATCGTAGTCCTTTCAATAAGTAAGAGTGTCAAACCCAACAAGGAGCAGAAGGAAATGACAAGCAGTTTTCAGTAAGGTATTATCTGCAAACACTGAAATTATCGTTAACAGATAGTTTTTGATAAGGTAATTCGTTACAGGTAACAAGTAACAAAAGTAAATAAGGTGCAGCAAGGTGGCCCAATCCTTTTTGTACCAAAGGACAAGCCTGGACAAATTCTCATATAGAGAAAAGCGCTCCCGAGGACACATTGGAATTATCGTGAAGCTAGTTTTGATCATACTCATATGGTTCGCGTTCGTTACTTTGATAATTTGATATGTGGGTGGACCGGTACTTGGGTACTACCCTTTCTTGGACAAGCATCCCACTTATGATTAACCCCTATTGCAAGCATCCACAACTACAAAAGAAGTATTAAGGTAAACCTAACCATAGCATGAAACATATGGATCCAAATCACGCCCTTACGAAGAAACACATAACCTAGGGTTTAAGCTTCTGTCACTCTAGCAACCCATCATCTACTTATTACTTCCCAATGCCTTCCTCTAGGCCCAAACAATGGTAAAGTGTCATGTAGTCGACGTTCACATAACACCACTAGAGGAGAGACAACATACATCTCATCAAAATATCGAACGAATACCAAATTCACATGACTACTTATAGCAAGACTTCTCCCATGTCCTCAAGAACAAACATAACTACTCACAAATCATATTCATGTTCATAATCAGAGGGGTATTAATATGCATTAAGGATCTTAACATATGATCTTCCACCGAATAAACCAACTAGCATCAACTACAAGGAGTAATCAACACTACTAGCAACCCACATGTACCAATCTGAGGTTTTGGGACAAAGATTGGATACAAGAGATGAACTAGGGTTTGAGAGGAGATGGTGCTGGTGAAGATGTTGATGGAGATTGACCCCCTCCCGCTGAGAGGATCGATGGTGATGATTTCCCCCTTCCAGAGGGATGTTTCCCCGGCAGAACAGCTCCGTCGGAGCCCTAGATTGGTTCCGCCAAGGATCCGCCTTGTGGCAGCGGTTCGTCCCGAAATCTTGCTTATGATTTTTTCTAGGGTAAAAGACTTCATATAGCAGAAGATGGCCACCGGAGGGCTTCCAGGGGGTCCATGAGGCAGGGGGCGCGCCTAGGGGGGTAGGGCGCGCCCCCACCCTCGTGGACGGTGGGTGGCCCCCCTCTGGTATTTTCTTCGCTCAGTATTTTTTATTAATTCCAAAAATAACTTCCGTGGAGTTTCAGGACTTTTGGAGTTGTGCAAATAGGTCTCTAATATTTGCTCCTTTTCCAGCCCAGAATTCCAGCTGCCGGCATTCTCCCTCTTCATTTAAACCTTGTAAAATAAGAGAGAATAAGCATAAGTATTGTGACATAACATATAATAACATGCCATAATGCAATAAATATCGATATAAAAGCATGATGCGGAATGGACGTATCAACTCCCCCAAGCTTAGACCTCACTTGTCCAAGCGGAAGCTGAAATTGAAAAATATGTCCACATGTTTAGAGATAGCGGTGACGATAAAATAAAATACGGACATGAGGGTGTCATGATCATTCTTATAACAACAACATATATATTTTGTCATATGATTTCTTATGCTAAAGTAACAATCTATCCACAATGTCAAGTATGAATCAGAAACTTCATTGAAAACTAAAAAACTATAATCTTGGTCATTGAAGCAATTGCAATTTATCATAACATCGGAAAGAGTCAATATAAGAGCTTTCTGCAAGTCCACATACTCAACTATCATTTAGTCTTTCACAATTGCTAGAACTCACGCAATACTTATGGGTATGAAGTTTCAATCGGACACAGAGAAAGATAGGGGCTTATAGTGTTGCCTCCCAACCTTTTACCTCAAGGGTAATGTCAACAATAATAATTCATGCTAACTTACATCCAATTGGATATATATATATATATCAAGATCTTTCCAACACAAGGTGGTTGCCAAAGGATAAAATATAAAAAGGAAAGGTGAAGATCACCATGACTCTTGCATAATGTATAAGACAAGAATAAAAGATAGGCCCTTCGCAGAGGGAAGCAGAGGTTGTCATGTGCTTTTATGGTTGGATGCACGAAATCTTAATGCAAAAGAACGTCACTTTATATTTCCACTTGTGATAGGGACCTTTATTATGCAGTCCGTCGCTTTTATTGCTTCCATATCACAAGATCGTATAAAGCTTATTTTCTCCACACTAATAAGTCATACATATTTAGGGATCAATTTTTTATTGCCTACAACAATGACAAGTTACTTGAAGGATCTTACTTAATCCATAGGTAGGTTTTGTGGATTCTCATGGCAAAACTGGGTTTAAGGATATTTGGAAGCACAAGTAGTATCTCTACTTAGTGCAAAGAATTTGGCTAGCATGAGGGAGAAAGGAAAGCTTAATATGTTGGATGATCCATGACAATATACTTTATTTCAGATATAAGAAAACATAACCCATTACATTGTCTTCCTTGTCCAACATCAACTCTTTAGCATGTCATATTTTAATGAGTGCTCACAATCATAAAAGATGTCCAAGATAGTATATTTATATGTGAGAACCTCTCTTTCTTTATTACTTCCTATTAATTGCAACAATGACCAAAACTATGTTTGCCAACTCTCAACAACTTTTATTCATCATACTCTTAATATGTGAAGTCATTACTCTCCATAAGATCCATATGATCTGTTTATTTCCTTTTATTCTTTCTTCTTCTTTTATTCCCTCAAGATCATAGAAATATAGCAAAGCCCTTGACTCAAGACTAATCTTTATTATATATAGCTCACGAACTTGATTACATAGAGGAATCATAAAGCAAAACTCAAAACTAGATCATTCTAAAACTTTATTCTACTAGATCAAGATATTACCAAAAGGATCAAACAAAGAAAAACAGTAAAGATAGGAGTGTGATGGTGATACGATACCGGGGCACCTCCCCCAATCTTGGCAGTTGCCAAGGGGAGTGCCCATACCCATGTGATTATGTCTCCTTGTTCGGAGGTGGTGATGTGATATTCTTGGCGATGATGCCCCTCAGGATACGATTCTGGTCCTCGAGCTTATTGACTTGCTGCTTGAGTTCCATTATTTCCTTACGGAGCTTACACGTGACGACTAAAGCTCCTTTCACCCATGGATGTTGCATAGCTGCTGGAGAACAAGTGACACTCTTTTTCATATTTTCATAAGAAATAAATCTAACATTGGAAGGGATGAACGACTTTGTAATAGCTGAGCTCTGTAGTTCCCCCATCATGAATCCGGCTCGGAAGCGAGAAGTAACTTCTTGATCCTCCTCCATGGCATCTATCCTTTTCAAAACGGCCTCCATCTCTTCCACCGTTGATGGCCCAAAGTTTTCAGCATCGCTGTTTGCTCCTGGTCCCAGTGTCGGATGAGACACCCGGCTCTCCCCTACTGTCTCTTGAGAAGACATCTTGCTCTAATCTGCGACAGAAACAGCTCAAAACAAAAACACAGGATTTTGTCGTGGTACGGTGGTCAAAACCTTCGAGAGATTATATAATGATTTTTTACCGACCAAAAGAAGTATCGTGCAAGAAAACGGAGTCTGGAGAGCACATGAGGTGCCCACGAGGGAGAGGGCGCGCCCTCCACCCTCGTGGATGCCTCGTGTCCTTCCCGTACTACTTCTTATTTTCCTATTTTCTTAAATATTCCAAAACAGAGAGAGATTGTCATTAGAACTGTTTTGGAGCCGGTTTACTTACCGTACCACATACCTATTCCTTTTCGGAGTATGAAATGTTCTGGAAAGTGTCCCTTATGTATTCCTCCGGTGTTACGGTTTCAATCACATTAGTTTCAACATTTATTGGATTACCTAAGATATAATGTTTGATTCTTTGGCCGTTCACCACCTTCGGACTTGTGCCTGCGAAGTTGTTGATTTTTATGGCACCGGAACGATAGACTTCCTCGATAATGTAAGGACCTTCCCATTTAGAGAGGAGTTTTCCTGCAAAAAACCTTAAATGAGAGTTGAAAAGCAACACATAATTACCTACATTAAACTCACATTTTTGTATCCTTTTGTCATGCCATCTTTTAACTTTTCATTTAAACAGTTTGGCATTCTCATAGGCTTGAGTTCTCCATTCATCAAGTGAGCTAATGTCAAATAACCTCTTCTCACCGGCAAGTTTGAAATCATAATTGAGCTCTTTAATGGCCCAATATGCCTTATGTTCTAGTTCAAGAGGTAAGTGACATGCTTTTCCATGAACCATTTTATATGGAGACATACCCATAGGATTTTTATATGCAGTTCTATAGGCCCATAATGCATCATCAAGTTTCTTGGACCAATTCTTTCTAGATCTATTGACAGTCTTTTGCAAAATCAATTTAAGCTCTCTGTTACTCAGTTCTACTTGACCACTAGACTGTGGGTGATATGGAGATGCAATTCTATGATTAACATCATACTTAGCAAGCATTTTACGAAAAGCACCATGGATAAAATGTGAACCATCATCAGTCATTAGGTATCTAGGGACTCCAAACCTTGGAAAAATAACTTCTTTAAGCATCTTAATAGAAGTGTTATGATCAACACTACTAGTTGGAATAGCTTCTACCCACTTAGTGACGTAATCAACAGCAACTAAAATATGTGTATACCCATTAGAGGAAGGAAACGGTCCCATATAATCAAAGCCCCAAACATGAAATGGTTCAATAACAAGAGAATAATTCATAGGCATTTCTTGACGTCTACTAATGTTACCAATTTTTTGACATTCATCGCAAGACAAGACAAACTTACGGGCATCCTTGAAGATAATAGGCCAATAAAAACCGGATTGCAATACCTTATGCGCAGTTCTATCTCCATTGTGGTGTCGTCCATAAGCCTCGGAGTGACACTTGCGTAGGATCTGTTCCTGTCCATGCTCAGGTACACAATGTCTAATAACACCGTCTACTCCTTTATAAAGGTGTGGGTCATCCCAGAAATAATGTCTTACATCATAGAAAACCTTTTTCTTTTGCTGGTATGTGAAACTAGGTGGTATAAATTTGGCAAGAATGTAATTAGCATAATCAACATACCATGGAGCAGTACAAGAAGCATTTATGACATGTAATTGTTCATCAAGAAAGCTATCATCAATAGGTAGTGGGTTATCAAGAACATTCACTAACCTAGACAAGTTGTCTGCAATGGGGTTCTTAGCTCCCTTTCTATCAATAGTATGCAAATCAAATTCTTGTAGTAGGAGAACCCATCTAATAAGTCTAGGTTTAGCATCTTTCTTTTCCATAAGATATTTAATAGCAACATGATCAGTGTGAACAGTTACTTTAGAGTCACCGATATGAGGTCTAAACTTATCACAAGCAAATACAACTGCTAAAAATTCTTTTTCAGTACTAGCATAATTTCTCTGGGCACTGTCTAAAGTTTTACTAGCATATTGAATAACATTTAGTTTCTTATCAACTCTTTGTCCTAGAACAGCATCTACGGCGTAATCACTAGCATCACACATAATTTCAAAGGGTGAATTCCAATCAGGTGGCTGAACAATAGGTGCAGAAATCAAAGCTTTCTTAAGTATTTCAAATGCTTCTACACAATCATCATCGAAGACAAAAGGAATATCTTTTTGTAAGAAATTAGTCAGAGGCCTAGAAATATTAGAGAAATCCTTCATAAACCTCCTATAAAAACCGGCATGACCAAGGAAACTTCTTATACCTTTAATGTCTTTAGGACACAACATCTTTTCAATAGCATCAACTTTAGCTTTATCAACTTCAATACCTCTTTCAAAAATTTTATGCCCCAAGACAATGCCTTCATTAACCATAAAGTGGCATTTTCCCAATTCAAGACAAGATTAGTTTCTTCACATCTCTGCAAAACTCGATCAAGGTTGCTCAAGCAATCATCAAAGAAGGATCCATAAAGTGAGAAAGCATCCATGAAAACCTCAACAATATTTTCATAAAAGTCAGAGAATATAGCCATCATGCATCTTTGAAAGGTAGCAGGTGCATTACATAAACCAAAAGGCATACGTCTATAAGCAAAAGTACCGAAAGGGCAAGTAAAAGTGGTCTTTTCTTGAGTAACCATCTAGAAAGCAAAAATGATTATGTTTGGATAATCTTTCAAGCATTTGATCAATAAAAGGCAAAGGGTAATGACCTTTTTTAGTAGCTTTATTTAATTTGCGAAAATCAATTACCATCCTATAACCTGTAACAATTCTTTGTAGGAGAAATTCATATTTGTCATTAGGAATGACAATAATATCTCCCTTCTTAGGGACACAATGGACATGACTTACCCACTGACTATCAGCAACGGGATAAATTATACCTGCCTCCAGGAGCTTTAGTATTTCTTTTCTTACCACTTCTTTCATCTTAGGATTTAACCGCCGTTGGTGATCTACAACTAGTTTTGCGTCTTTCTCCAATTTTATTTTGTGTTGGCATAGAGTGGGACTAATGCCCTTAAGATCATCAAGAGTATATCCAATAGCAGCACGGTGCTTCTTCAGAGTTTTCAATAATTTCTCCTCTTCCTGCTCTAAAAGGTTAGCACTAATAATAATAGGATGTATCTTCTTTTCATCGAGATAAGCATATTTAAGAGTATCAGGTAGTGGTTTAAGCTCAAACACTGGATCACCCTTGGGTGGTGGAGGATCCCCTAGAATTTCAACAGGCAAGTTGTGTTTCAAAATAGGTCCTTGTTTAAAGAATACTTCATCTATCTCCCTTCTTTCATTCATAAACATATCATTTTCATGGTCTAGCAAATATTGTTCTAAAGGATCATTAGGAGGCACGGCAATAGAAGCAAGACCAATAATTTCATCCTTACTAGGCAATTCTTTATCATGGGGTTGTCTACGAAATTTAGCAAAATTAAACTCATGAGGCATATCTCCCAGACCAATAGTGACAACATCCTTTTCGCAGTCTATCCCAGCATTAACAGTATTCAAGAAGGGTCTACCAAATATGATGGGACAAAAGCTATCTTGTGGGGAACCAAGAACAGAAAAATCAACGGGATATTTTACTTTCCCACACAAGACTTCAACATCTCTAACAATCCCAACTGGTGAAATAGTATCTCTGTTGGCAAGCTTAATTGTAACATTGATTTCTTCTATCTCAGCAGGTGCAATATCATGCATAATTTCTTTGTATAAGGAATGAGGTATTGCACTATCACTAGCACCCATATCACATAAGCCATGATAACAATGATCTCCTATTTTAGCAGAAATACCAGGCATGCCTACAACATGTCTATGTTTATTTTTAGTATCGGGTCTAGAAATTATAGCAGCTTCATCACAGAAGTAAATAACATGCCCATCAATATTATCAGCCAAGAGATCTTTAACCATAGCAATACTAGGTTCAACTTTAATTTGCTCAGGTGGTGTATGTGTTCTAGTATTACTCTTACGAACCACAGTTGAAGCTTTAGCATGATCCTTTATCCTAACAGGGAAAGGTGGTTTCTCAATATAGGTAGTAGGAACAATAGGATCATTATAAGTGATAGTCTTTTCTTCAACTTTAATAGGTGCAACTACTTTTACTTCAATGGGAGGATTATATTTAAACCACTTCTCCTTAGGGAGGTTAACATGAGTAGCAAATGATTCACAGAAAGAAGCTACTATCTCAGAGTCAAGTCCATATTTAGTGCTAAATTCACGAAAAGCATCGGTATCCATAAAATATTTAACACAATCAAACTTAGGTGTCATACCTGACTCCTTACCTTTGTCGAGATCCCAATCTTCAGAGTTGCGTTTAATTCTTTCCAATAAATCCCATCTGAATTCAATAGTCTTCATCATAAAAGAACCAGTACAAGAAGTATTGAGCATGGAGCAATTGTTGAGAGAAAGCTAACCATAATTTTTTTGAATAATCATTTCTCTTGAGAGATCATGATTGGGGCATGAATATAACATTGACTTAAGCCTCCCCCAAGCTTGATCGATACTTTCTCCTTCGCGAGGCCAAAACTTATATATGTAATTATGATCACGATGAACACGATGCATAGTGTTGGGGATATAACTATTAGGTATGACCCTCCTAGGAGGGGTCGGGTCACACCTATGACAAAGCCCGTTGAATGCACTTGAAGATGGCGGTTCACTTGAAGGCCCAATGCCCAGAGGCGACTTAAGGCCTGTAAAGATAAACCTCCATGTATGAGTAAACTTGTATTGTAAGGTAGAAACAAAGAGAGACCAAGCCGGCCACTGTTTATGAACCGGCCGGGACTCTGTGAGCCGCTGGGCGTCGACCTCTGTATATAAAGGGACGACCCAGCGGCGGTTCAAGGCAAGTAATCTCAGATCGAGAACTAGGTCAAGCGGATTTTGCTCCCTGTTGATCGATTCATAAGCAATCCCACTCAAAACTGGATCGTAGGCTTTTACCTTCACCACAAGGGGCCGAACCAGTATAAACCTTGTGTCCCTTGTCCCGTTTAACCCCTTTAAGCTTCCTAGTTGCGATGGCTCCATGACTAAGTCCTTACGCTAGGACATCTGACGTGACAATTCCACGACAGTTGGCGCCCACCATGGGGCCAGCGGACGGTGGATTTGACTTCTTGAAGGGCAACTTTGAAGGGCTCAAGGGATACACTGTGGGCCAGATGACCAAGAGTCATCGCGACAAGCTCTACATCGACGATGCAGGCTGGGGCCCTGACACCGGCTCAATTGAGTACGGATACTGGGTCCCGTTCGGCGGAATCCACGTCTTCATCAGCAAAATCGGCGAGCCGGGCCCTGAGCCGGACATCTGCACCGACATCATTGAGACGGCTCAGCTTGTGAGACCCACCCGGGCTCAACCCGCCATGAGGCGTGCCTTCGTGGGATGCGTCCATGGAGGAGAATTTTCTGAAGGGTCTGACTCCAGCGGTGAGACGACCATCTACTCTGATGGTGAGTCATCCATAGGTGAGACGGATTTGTTGTATCAACTGCAATATGGCGGGCTTGGGGGCTGTTCTGATGGCGGCAGTATTTCGGACCCCTTTGAGCCGCCAAGCAGAGTCGGAATCTTCATGGCAGGTACCCAACCTACGTTAACTTCATCAACTGCGGCGGCCATGACCTCCGGGATAGCAGCAACTGGGGCAGGAGGCTCTGTGCGCTCACCGGCTCAGGTTGTGATGGATCTCACTGATAAGTTGATGACCCTATTAACCGCCATGGTCAACCCGGCGGATCAGGCTCAACATGATGCGGAGGTGGCACAGTTGAAGCTTGATATAGCACAAGCTAAATAAAACTTGGCGGCAGAAGACGTCAGGATGACTGCTGAGCGGGCGGCTCTGGATGTCCGAGCACAGCAGATTCAGTCACATGCTTTTTAGCTCACGATGGAGCAAAACGCATCAAATGAGGTTATGAGGAGAAGGTACCAGAAGGCTCAATCTCGTCTCCCTCCGGTTTATGATCCTAGGAACCTTTTCCAGACACCCGGAGCAGGACCCAGTAACCCGCTGGGAGTAAATCAGGTCACAGCGCCCGAGAGCAACACGCCGATTCAACCACGGGTTATGGGACCCTCGCGTCTGAATACTGCTTCGCCACCTTATGTGCCGACACCACCGGGTCATTACTCTAAACCGTTGGAAAACATGATCACAGCGGCAGCACGACTGGCGGCTCTCCCAGCTGATGGCGATTCACCAGCATCAGTTGAAACACGGAGGGTCAGGGCCCTTCTTCAGGCAGCTTTAGCACAAAAGGAGGCATACTCTTACAGTAGAGACATGATTCATTCTACCCCATGCCTGAGCCGGAGCAAAAGTTATAGCAGGCACTTGGATTCTCCAGCCCTATCAAGTAATACCCAGCACCGTAATCAGCCGCGCGGGTACGACCCGACTTAGGGTGGGGCTCATAACATGCATAATCAAGACAGAGTGCATCAGCAAATTGAGCAGGCGGCTCAGCAGGCAGCACAAGTGGCGGCTCAATAGGCAGTGGAAAGAGCAGCTCAGCAGGCGGCTCAGCAAGCGGCTCAGCAAGCGGCTTATCAGCCCCTGCCGGTTTATCCAGCAGTGTTGATTGAGGCAGGAGTAGTCACCAAAACCGGCAGTGTGCCTTGTTTGGTGCCGGCTCTGCGTAACGAGCGGTTGCCCAAGGATTTTAAGGGGCCTCATAAGGTACCGAATTACACGACTGATTTACCACTACTAGGGAAAATCCTATACACAGAATCTTATCAGTAGCGCGCTTTAAAATAAGGCGCTGCTGCTAATTAGCAGTAGCGAGCTCAAGCATAACTCACTGCCGAAATAAATATAGTAGTAGCGCGCCCGCTCAAGGACGCGCTGCTGCCATAATTTCCACGAGGCCTCCGCGAGGCTAGTTATAGCAGCAACGCATTATAACGACGAGCGCTACTGCTACGTAGCATAGTAGCAGCGCATTTCGCCAATAAGCGCTACTGCTAAGTTTACTACAAAAATTTAGTCCCACCTCGCTCCGTGAAGATAGTTTCTAACACCTTAAATATGTTACTTCTCAAACTTTGACAAGCACTTGGTCTTCATTGAACTCTGTGTGTAGAATTTGTGGCTGCAATATGAGTCTTCACTGGTTCCTAAACCGGTGAGGACTCATATTGACAAATCAGATTGTACACAAAAAGATCATTGATGATCAATGTATTTTTGATACATTGAACTAAGTCTATTTTTACATGCTGACACATAACAGTAGCGCTTCTTTGTGAAAGGCGCTGCTGCTAGGTAGTTTAGCAGTAGCATCTTTCTCTATGGCGCGCTAGTGCTAAGCCATTCCATCTCCTACCCCCCCATCTCCTCTATCCGATCCACTTACAGTCACACACTCACTGGATCCCCTCTCAATCCCCCGCGCCGGTCCTCTCCCGTCACCCCTCCTCCTTCTGCATCGACGTCACCTCCTCCTTCTTGCTGGACTCGGTACCGGCCTCCTCCTCCATCCTCCCTCCACTCGCCGCTGGCCGGCCCCTCCTCGCTCCGCCTTCCTCCTCCGTCCTCCCTCCACTGGCTGCCGGCCGGCCCCTCCTCGCTCCGCCTCCCTCCTCCGTCCTACTCTCTTCTCCCTCCTCGAGTCGCCTCTCCTTCTCCCTCCTGCCTGCTACATTTTGATTTAGTAGGCTAGTTCATATGCAACATTTTGATTTAGTTGATATGATTTAGTTGATTTAGTAGGCTAGTTCATTTAGTTGATTTAGAACATTTTGATTTAGTTGATTTAGTAGGCTAGTTCATTTAGTTGATTTAGTATGCACCATTTTATTGTTATTTTTTCTGTACATGGATAGGTACATAGTTGCTTTTGTTTTTTAATAAGTTACTTTTTGGCAAAATGTAGGTGGTACGTTGTCATCAAATTGCTTCTCGCAGAAGAACCAAAAATATCACATGCTACTGTTTTTCTTTCCTATGAAGTGGATCGTTAATCCTTTGCTCATATTGCTTTAGGAAAAATGGCGCCACCACCACCACCACTATGTCGACTGTGCAAGTCAAGGTGCGCCAGCAGCCTTGCAACTGGCAAGCTTTTCGGCATCTACTTCCAGCCGAGTTTTCATCATGCGGCAGTAAGAAATTAGATGAAATATAATAACTATTTTATTTTTAGTGTTGGCACTGCATTGTGTCATTTTGCTTATTTTACACAGATCGTCCCATGCAATGTGAGGTTGAAATTCAACAAGCTGACAGGAGACACTGTGACATTTGAGGCTCCTGGGGGCCCGTACACTAGGGAGGTCGAAAAGGATGCAATATGTCGCAGAATGGAGGAGATGGATGGGCCCATTTCGTCGCTGGCATGCGTCTTACTGGTGGTGAGTTGATCAGCTTCTCCTTCAGAGCAGAAAGACCCAAGCTGGCTGTCATTTATCTCAACCTGGTGGAAGATGATGAAGATGACGAAGATGATGAAGATGATGAAGATAATGAGGACCCACTCGATGAAGATGATGAGGACCCACTTCATGAAGCCATTGTAGCTCAAAGAACAAGGCTGAGCGAGGAGGAGGTGTCCAACCTGTGGGACATAATTCCGCCACGTGCTGACTTTGTCGGGGTGCCATTCGTGACCCGCCTGACAAATACCATGGTTGATCGACATGATATGATATGTTATACTTGCAAATGCAAATTATCCGATGAAATACTTAGTGTACAGTCCAATGATATGGTATGTTGTGTGGAATCTAGTCGATGATATGTTTTAGTGTAGAGTTCGATCACATGCTTATTAGTGTAGAATCTAAGGAAACTATTAATAGTGTAGATAATCCATATGTACTTATTTGCGAGGCTATTTATTAATTGATATGTTTTTCTTATTCAGAAATTGGCAAAGAGCATATCTATGAGTTATGGTATCGAGCCTGATGAAGAAGGCTCAGCTGGACTACGCCTTACTGCAAGGGGCTCCGTCACAACCTGTACTTACCGCGTGGACACGGACGGCCGCACACACTTAAACTCGGTTGGGTGGAAGAAATTCCTGGATGGCAAGAATCTTCGTGTTGGATAGGCCATCCTAATTAGTATCAGGAACACCAACCGCCCAGGCTTGAGGATGATGATTGTCTTCGATATCATCTAGAACTACATATGTGTGTGTGGCTATATCATCTAGAACTACATATGTGGGTGTGGCTATATCATCTAGAACTACATATGATGATTGTCGTCGATATCATCTAGAACTACATATGATGATCGCCGTTGATATGACCTTGTACTGCTTGAGGATGCATGTTGACTATGCATGAAATTGTTATCTAGTACTCCCTTCGTTCCAAATTACTCGTCGTGGTTTGAACTAAAGCCACAACGAGTAATTTGGAACGAAGGGAGTACAACCCAGTAATGGTTTATGAATTTGATATCTACTAGCAGTACCTAGTATCTAGTATCTGAAAGGGAAACTGAAAGGGAAAGGGTACGGGAAAATGATGAAAGATATATCAGTAGCGAGGGACTACGAAATCGCTACAGCTAAGTAATAGTAGCGCGTTCATAAAAAGCCCTGCTGATATCGTCAACAGTAGTAGCGCGGGTAGGGACCGCGCTACTACTATAAGTTAGCTGTAGCGCCTTATTAGTAGCGCGGCCACCCGCGCTGCTGCTAGCCTCAAAACCTGCGCTACTACTAGGGTTTTCCCTAGTAGTGTACAGCCCGGAGTGTGGATTGAAAGTTATGAGATGGCTATGGAGTTACTGGAAGTTAGCGACGCTGCGATGGCCAAGTACTTCACCATGATGTTAGATGGAATGGCCCGTAATTGGTTGAAGGCGTTGCCACCTAATTCCATTGGTTCATGGGCAGAATTAAAGGAGAAGTTTATCCAGAACTTTAAGAATACATGGAAGCAACCCATGTCGATTGTGGACCTGACTAGTTGCAAGCAACAGGAGGGTGAGTCTATGACCCATTGGGTACACCGGGTCAAGGAAATAATACATTCCTCTGATAAGATGGATGCCGGCTCTGCAGTGTTAATGTTAGAGAAGAATTGTCGTTTTGAGCCTTTGAAGATGAAGCTGGGGCGGCTCAAGCGAGACTGTCCTGACATGGGTCAGCTGATGGCGGCTCTCGTTAAGTATGCTGATTCTGATAGTACCAAGGATCCCGAGTCTGACGACGAGAAGGCAGGAAAGGGAAAGAAGAGTGGCAATGGTAAGGGTCCTCAGCCTGGCCCGGCGAATCAAGGCGTCAACAATAAACGTAAGGCGGATGGTGGCTCAGAGTTTATGGCTAACACCAATTTGCAGGGTAACAATTAGCGGCATAAGGGGAGGCCACCTCCTCAGTCTGGCGGGTCAGGTCCTACCCTTGAGTACTTGTTAAATGAACCTTGCGTGAAGCACGACACTGAAGAAAAGCCGGCTACTCACCTATGGAAGGATTGCACTATCATGAGTGCCTTAAAAAATTCGAACATGTTCAATGGAAATCACGGGTTGGGCGGCGGTTCAGGAGGCGGCGACTTTCATGACCCGAACAATGGAGGTGGCGGTTCTGGTTCCGGCTTTCAGGGCCACCAGAACAATCAAGGCAATTTAAATCAGGGCAGTCAAGGCAGCTACAATCAGCAGTCTGGCCAGGGAGGTCAGCAACAGCAGCAGCAGTCTGGTTATCAGAGTAATGCAAAGCAATTGAACAGTGGACAGTATCATGCTTTCACCACAAGCTTATGTAAGCGGGATCAGAAGCTTCATCAGAGGGTAGTAAACGCCGTTGAGCCGGCAGTTCCTCGCTACTTGCGATGGTCTGAGTAGGCCATCATGTGGAGTCGGGAAGATCACCTGCCCCGGGTTGACAATCTGGGTCACTTGGCTTTGGTGGTAGCACCTCAAGTTGGGGGGTACAAGTTCACTAAGGTGCTCGTGGATGGAGGCAGCAACATCAATATCCTCTATTATGAGACCTTCCATCGTATGGGGTTAACAGATAAAAATCTTAAGCAGTCCAATACTGTTTTCCACGGCGTAGTTCCTGGTAAGACGGCATACCCAGTAGGCAAGATCGAGCTGGAGGTAGCCTTTGGAGATGAGTATGATTCCAGATCTGAGAAGTTAACTTTTGAGGTAGTTAAGATCAGGAGCACATATCATGCTCTGTTTGGGAGACCGGCTTACGCCAAGTTTATGGCACGATTGTGTTATGTTTATCTGCAGCTCAAAATGCCGGGTCATAAGGGGACCATTACGGTTCATGGCAGTCGAAAGGTGGCTCTGGAGTGCTTGGAAGGCGACACGACTTATGCTGAGTCGATCTGTGCTGCGGAAGAGTTAAAGTACTATAAAGACAATGTTGACCCTACAGACATGACATCCTTGAAGAAGCCCACCACAGAGCGTGAGCCGGAGTTGAAGTTTAAATCGGCTGAGGACACCAAGATGGTTGATTTCGTTCCTGGCGATTCATCTAAGCAGTTCACCATCAGTGCTAATCTGGATCCCAAATAGGAAAGCGCGCTCATCGAGTTCATCCGTGAGAATTGGGACATCTTTGCATGGAAACCTTCTAACATGCTGGGTGTACCGAGAGAACTCGCTGAGCACACTTTCAACATTGATCCGAAGTTTAAGCCGGTCAAGCAGTTCCTTCGGCGTTTTAACGAAGAGAGACGCAAGGCCATTGGCGAAGAGGTGGCCCGGCTCTTGGTGGCCGGGTTTATCATTTAGGTGTTTCATCCGAAGTGGCTAGCTAACCCGGTGTTGGTGCTCAAGAAGAACGACACTTGGCACATGTGTGTGGATTACACGGACTTAAACAAGGCTTGTCCGGCTGATCCCTTTGCTCTCCCGCGCATTGATCAAATTATTGACGCTACAGCAGGATGTGAGCGTCTGAGTGTTTTGGATGCTTATTCTGGATATCATCAGATCAAGATGGTGGTTAAGGACCAAGAGAAGATGGCGTTCATTACTCCTTTTGGAGCCTTCTGCTATGTTTCTATGCCTTTTGGGCTTAAAAGTGCCCAGACGACTTATCAGCGTTGCGTGCAGAATTGCCTCCATACTCAGATTGGCCGTAATGTGCATACTTATGTGGATGATATTGTGGTTAAGTCCAGAGAGAAGGAAACACTGATAGACGATCTCAAGGAGACCTTTGATAATCTCCGGGTATACAACATGATGATTAACCCGTCAAAGTGCGTCTTTGGTGTGCTAGCAGGTAAGCTCTTGGGATTTCTGGTTTCTAACAGAGGCATTGAGGCTAACCTGGAGAAGATCAAGGCTATCACCTCTTTGGCAAAACCCAAGTGTATCAATGATGTTCAACACTTGGCGGGTCGTATTGCTGCTTTAAGCTGGTTCATAAGCAGGTTAGGCGAGAAGGCCATACCGCTGTATGAGATGCTGAAGAAGACAAATGATTTTCTCTGGAGTGATGCGGCTAATATTGCCTTTGAGGATTTGAAGAGACAATTGGCTGAGCCGCCGGTTCTTGCTGCTCCTATTGACAAGGAGCCACTGCTGCTATATGTGGCCGCTAATGCGCGTGCTATCAATGTAGCCATTGTGATGGAACGCAAAGAGTCTGGTAAGGAATATCCGGTTCAACATCCGGTTTACTACATGAGTGAGGTGCTCATTGAGTGCAAACAGAGGTATCCACATTGGCAGAAGCTTGTTTATGGGGTGTTTATGGCCAGCCGGAAGCTTAAGCAGTATTTCCTGGGTTATCCCATCACTGTGGTCAGTTCTGCTCCTTTGGGATATATAATCTAGAACAGAGAGTCTACAGGATGAGTTGCCAAGTGGGCCATTGAGCTTGGACCTCATGGTTTGAAATATGTGCCTCGTACTGCTATCAAATCTGAAGCACTGGTGGATTTCATCAACGATTGGACAGAGTTACAGGCGCCTGAAGAGAAGCCGGATAACACATACTGGACAATTCACTTCGATGGATCTAGGCATTTGGTAGGCTCAGGGGCTGGAGTTGTTTTGGCTTCTCCTCGAGGTGACAAATTTTGTTATGTGCTAAGGTTGATGTTTCCCTGTACTAATAATGCAGCTGAGTATGAGGCCTTTCTCCATGGTCTTCGGATGGCTAAAGAGATGAACTTAAGCCGGGTAAGGTGCTTTGGCGACTCATATTTGGTAGCTCAACAGGTCTGAGGCAAATGGGATTCCAAAGATCCTCTCATGGCGGCTTATCACCGTGAAGTTGATGATGTGGCTGGACACTTCAAGGGTTATCAAGTGGAACACATAGATCACAGGAAGAACGAGTCGGCTGATGCTTTAAACCGACTTGGATCTCAGTGTAAACCGGTACCCCCAAATACCTTCTTGGATGTTTTGCATAATCCTTCTGTCAAGTTACCTATAGAGGAAGACTTGGCTGTGCCTAACCGGGAGGCACATTTGGTGGCGGCTCTTCATGTCATCCCAGATTGGACAGTGCCATACTTGGCTTACATGACCCGTGGAGAATTGCCTGAGGATGAAACCTTGGCTAGACAGATAACCCGGCGGTCTAAGTCAATGACGATTGCCAACGGCGAGTTACACCATCGCAGTGTCACTGGGGCGTTTCAACATTGTGTATCTCCTGAAGAAGGCCAAGAGATTTTTCGTGAGATTCATGAAGGAGATTGCGGCCATCATGCTGGTTCAAAGTCCCTTGTGGCCAAAGCTTTCCCACATGAGTTTTATTGGCTGACGACTCATGCAAACGTAGAAGATCTAGTCAGTAAATGTGACGGGTATCAAAAAATTTCACGGCGAGCTCATGTGTCGGCTCAAGAATTGAGGATCATACCAATTACTTGGTCGTTTGCTGTGTGGGGGCTTGATATGGTTGGGCCTTTCAAAAGATCCAAGGATAAAAAGACTCACCTTTTGGTGGCAGTGGACAAATTCTCAAAGTGGGTGGAAGCAGAGCCGGTCAGTAAATGTGACGCGGCGATGGCGGTTCAATTAATGAAAATGGTGACTTTTCATTTTGGTTTCCCCCATAGCATCATAACTGATAATGGTACTAACTTGTCCAAGGGGGCCATGGAGGAGTTCTGTCAACATGAGAATATCCGGCTTGATGTCTCATCAGTGGGTCACCCCCAGTCCAATGGTCAAGCAGAAAGAGCCAATCAGGAATTTTTGAAGGGTATCAAATCCCAGCTTTTAGTTCCTTTGCAACGAACGCCAGGTTGTTGGGTGGAGGAGTTACCACCAGTGTTATGGAGCATCAATACTACCCCCAACAAATCTATGGGTTATACCCCTTTCTTCATGGTTTATGGAGCAGAGGCGGTTCTTCCTAGTGACATCCGCCATGACTCGCCCCGAGTTGCGGCTTATGTGGAAGCTAACAATGAGCAAGCACGTCAGGAGGCACATAGGATAAAACTTCTGATGAAATTCCAATTTCAATCGGTTGTAGTTCCATGATCCCATATCATCACATAGCCTCAACCATGTCACTACCTCTCCCTTCAAAGATAAAGGGAAGACCTTCTTCTTGATAACATCCTCGGGCATACATGCAATCTTAAATAATCCACAAACTTCATCCACATAGATTAGGTGCAAATCGGGATGCAATGTTCCATCTCCTGTAAAAGGATTATCTAGCAGTTTCTCTATCATACCCGAAGGAATTTCAAAGTAAACATTTTCAGTAGGTTCAGTAGGTTGATGAGCAACTCTTTGCTCTACTGGTCGGGGTGAAGATACCCCGAACAGGCCCAAAGGATTATGTTCCATAGTAATAAGTGACGGTAAATTTCAGCACACTATATAATTTTTTCCCTACCAAGTTCCACTTACCAAAGGCGATTCACTCACCGACAACGGCGCTAGAAAAGAGTCTTGATGACCCACAAGTGTAGGGGATCCATCGTAGTCCTTTCGATAAGTAAGAGTGTCGAACCCAATGAGGAGCAGAAGGAAATGACAAGCGGTTTTTAGTAAGGTATTCTCTGCAAACACTGAAATTATCGGTAACAGATAGTTTTGTGATAAGGTAATTCGTAACAGGTAACAAGTAACAAAAGAAAATAAGGTGCAGCAAGGTGGCCCAATACTTTTTGTAGCAAAGGACAAGCCTGGACAAATTCTTATATAGAGAAAAGCGCTCCCAAGGACACATGGGAATTATCGTCAAGCTAGTTTTCATCATACTCATATGATTCACGTTCGTTACTTTGATAATTTGATATGTGGGTGGACCAGTGCTTGGGTACTGCCCTTTCTTGGACAAGCACCCCACTTATGATTAACACCCATTTCAAGCATCCGCAACTACAAAAGAATTATTAAGGTACACCTAACCATAACATGAAACATATGGATCCAAATCAGCCCCTTACGAAGCAGCGCATAAACTAGGGTTTAAGCTTCTGTCACTCTAGGAACCCATCATCTACTTATTACTTCCCAATGCCTTCCTCTAGGCCCAAACAATGGTGAAGTGTCATGTAGTCGATGTTCACATAACACCACTAGAGGCGAGACAACATACATCTCATCAAAATATCGAACGAATACCAAATTCACATGACTACTATAGCAAGACTTCTCCCATGTCCTCAGGAACAACATTAACTACTCACAAATCATATTCATGTTCATAATCATAGGGGTATTAATATTCATTAAGGATCTGCACATATGAACTTCCACCGAATAAACCAACTAGCATCAACTACAAGGAGTAATCAACACTACTAGCAACCAACAGGTACCAATCTAAGGTTTTGGGACAAAGATTGGATACAAGATATGAACTAGGGTTTGAGAGGAGATGGTGCTGGTGAAGTTGTTGATGGAGATTAACCCCCTCCCGCTGAGAGGACCGATGGTGATGATTTCCCCCTTCCAGAGGGATGTTTCCCCGGCAGCACAGCTCCACCGGAGCCCTAGATTGGTTTTGCCAAGGTTCCACCTCGTGGCGGTGGTGTCTGGTCCCGAAAGCTTGCTTATAATTTTTTCCATGGTAAAAGACTTCATATAGAAGAAGATGGCCATCGGAGGGCTGCTAGGGGGCCCACGAGGCTGGGGGCGCGCCCACGGGGTAGGGCGCGCCCCCACCCTCGTGGACGGTGGGTGGCCCCCCTCTAGTATTTTTCTTCGCTCAGTATTTTTTATTAACTCCAAAAATAACTTCCGTGGAGTTTCAGGACTTTTGGAGTTGTGCAGAATAGGTCTCTAATATTTGCTCCTTTTCCAGCCCAGAATTCCAGCTGCCGGCATTCTCCCTGTTCATGTAAACCTTGTAACATAAGAGAGAATAGGCATAAGTATTGTGACATAACGTGTAATAACAGCCCATAATGCAATAAATATTGATATAGAAGCATGATGCAATATGGATGTATCACTAGCCGCCCCGCCTTGGGTCCGAATTGGACTAGAGGAAGGGGGGAGCCATCACCCTTTCCTACTCCCTCTCCCTCTCCTTCTTTCCCCCTCTCTTCCTTGGAGAGGAATCCTAATAGGACTAGGAAGTCCTAGTAGGACTCCTCCTCTTGGGGCGCGCCATATGGCCGGCCAACCTTCCCCTCCTCCTTTTTATACGGAGGCAGGGGGCGCCCCCACCACAGTTACACACCTCAATATTACCATTGTAGTTCTTAGGCGAAGCCCTACGTCGGTAGCATCATCATCACTGTTGCCACACTATCGTGCTAACGGAACTCATCCTCGTCCTCAACAGGATCAAGAGCACGAGGGACATCAACGAGCTGAACGTGTGCTGAATGCGGAGGTGCCGTACGTTTGGTACTTGGAGCAGTTGGATCATGAAGATGCTTGACTACACGAACCACATTACTAAACGCTTCCGCTTTCGGTCTATGAGGGTACGTGGACATACTTTCCCCTCTTGATGCTAAGCATCACATAGATAGATCTTGCGTGATCATAGATTTTTTTTGAAATACTACGTTCCCCAACAGTGGCATCCGAGCCAGGTCTATGCATAGATGTGATATGCATGAGTAGAACCCAAAGAGTTGTGGGCGATAATAGTCATATACTTCTTACCACTAACGTCTTAATTTGATTCGGCGGTATTGTTGGATGAAGCGTCCCGGACCGACATTACATGACCGCATTCATGATACTATTTCTACTGATGTTCTTATGCACATAGGTGGCGGGCGGGTGTCTGTTTCTCCAACTTTATTTGAATCGAGTTTGACTACGGCGGTCCTTGTTCAAGGTTAAAACAACACACTTGACGAAAAATCATTGTGGTTTTGATGCGTAGGTAAGAACGGTTCTTGCTAGAAGCCCGTAGAAGCCACGTGAAACTTGCAACAACAAAGTAGAGGACATCTAGTTTGTTTTTGCAGGGCATGTTGTGAGGTGATATGGTCAAGACATGATGTGATATAATTTGTTGTGTGAGATGATCATGTATTGCTAAAGTTATCGGCAACTGGCATGAGCCTTATGGTTGTCTCTTTATTGCATAAGATGCAAGCGCCATATAATTGCTTTACTTTATCTCTATGCGACAACAATAGTTGCAAAAGCAATAGTTGGCGAGACGATCATGTGATGACATGTTGATAGAGATCAAGATGATGGAGATCATGGTGTCGCGCCGGTGACGATAGAGATCATGATGCTTCCGTGATGGAGATCATGAGCACAAGATGATGATTGCCATATCATGTCACAAATTTTGATTGCATGTGATATTTATCCTTTATGCACCTTATTTTCCTTAGTACGGCGGAAACATTATAAGATGATCCCTTACTAAATTTCGAGGTATAAGTGTTGTCCCTGAGTATGCACCATTGCGACAGTTCTTCGTGCTCAGACACCACATGATGATCGGGTGTGATAAGCTCTACGTTCACATACAATGGGTGCAAGCCAGTTTTGCATGTGCAGAATATTCTTGTTAAACTTGACGAGCCTAGCATATGCAAATATGTCCCCGGAACACTGAGACCGAAAGGTTGAGCGTGAATCATATAGTAGATATGATCAACATAGAGATGTTCACCATTGAAAACTACTCCATCTCATGTGATGATCAGACATGGTTTAGTTGATTTGGATCACGTGATCATTTAGATGACTAAAGGGATGTCTATCTAAGTGGGAGTTCTTAAGTAATATGATTAATTGAACTTTAATTTATCATGGGCATAGTCCTGATAGTATTTTGCAAATTATGTTGTTGATCAATAGCTCGCATTATAGCTTCCCTATGTTTTTATATGTTCCTAGAGAAAACTAAGTTGAAAGATGATAGTAGCAGTGATTCGGACTAGGTCCGTGATCTAAGGTTTATCCTCATTGCTGCATAGAATTATTATGTCCTTGATGCACCGCTAGGTGACATGCCTATTGCAGGAGCTGATGCAAACATTATGAACGTCTGGCAAGCTCGGTATGATGACTACTTGATAGTTTGGTGTGCCATGCTTTACGGCTTAGAACCGGGACTTGAAAAATGTTTTGAACGCCACACAACATATAAGGTGTTCCAAGAGCTGAAATTAGTATTTCAGACTCATGCCCGAGTCGAGAGGTATGAGACCTATGACAAGTACTTTGCCTACAACATGGAGGAGAATATCTCAACTAGTGAGCATGTATTCTGAATGTCTTGAGTACTACAACCGCATGAATCAAGTGGGAGTTAATATTCTAGATAAGATAGTGATTGACAAAGTTCTCTAGTCACCATCACCAAGTTACTGGAACTTCGCGATGAACTATAGTATGCAAGGGATGACGAAAATGATTCCCGAGCTCTTCATGATGCTGAAATCGACGAAGGTAGAAATCAAGAAAGAGCATCAAGCGTTGATGATTGACAAGACCACTAGTTTCAAGACAAGGGCAAATGGATAGAAAAGGGAACTTCAAGTACAATGGCAAGCAAGTTGTCACTCCCGGGAAGAAGCCCAAAGCTGGACCCAAGGCTGAAACTGAGTGCTTCTACTGCAAAGGAAATGGTCACTCGAAGCGGAGCTACCCCAAAGATTTGGTGGATAAGAAGGATGGCAAAGTGAACAAAGGTATATTTGATATATATGTTATTGATGTGTACCTTACTAGTGCTCGTAGTAACCCCTGGGTATTTGATACTTGTTTGGTTGCTAAGATTAGTAACTCGAAATAGGAGTTGTAGAATATATAGAGACTAGTTGAGGATGAAGTGACGATGTGTTTTGGAAGTGGTTCCAAGATTGATATGATCATCATCACACACTCTCTATACTTTCGGGATTAGTGTTGAACCTAAATAAATGTTATTTGGTGTTTGCGTTGAGCATGAATATGATTAGATCATGTTTATTGCAATACGGTTATTCATTTAAGACAGAGAATAATTGTTATTATGTTTACATGAATAAAACCTTCGATGGTCATACACCCAATGTTGATGGTTTATTGAATCTCGATCGTGGTAATACACATATTCATAATATTGGTGCCAAAAGATGCAAAGTTGATAATGATATTGCAACTTATTTGTGGCACTGCCGTTTAGGTCATATTGGTATAAAACACATGAAGAAACTCCATGCTGATGCGCTTTTGGAATCACTTGATTATGAACCATTTGATACTTGCGAACCGTGCCTTATGGGCAAGATGACTAAAACTCCGTTCTCCGGAACAATGGAACAAGCTAGTGACTTATTGGAAATAATACATACCGATGTATGCGGTCCAATGAGTGTTGATGCTCGTGGTGGGTATCGTTATTTGCTGAACTTCACAAATGATTTGAGCAGATATCGGTATATCTACTTAAGGAAACATAAGTCCAAAACGTTTGAAAAGTTAAAAGAATTTCAGAGTGAAGTTGAAAATCATCGTAACAAGAAAATAAAGTTTCTACGATCTGATCATGGAGAAGAATATTTGAGTTACGAGTTTGGCCTTCATTTAAAACAATGTGGAATAGTTTCACAGCTCATGCCACCTAGAACACCACAGCGTAATGGTGTGTCCGAACATCGTTACCACACTTTATTGGATATGGAGCAATCTATGATGTCTCTAACCGATTTACCACTATCATTTTGGGGTTATGCATTAGAGACAACTGCATTCACATTAAATAGGGCACTAATGAAATCCGTTGAGACGATGCCTATTAACTATGGTTTCGCAAGAAACCCAAGTTGTCGTTTCTTAAAGTTTGGGGCTATGATGCTTATGTGAAAAAGCTTCAACTTGATAAGCTCGAACCCAAATCAGAGAAGTCCATCTTCACAGAATACCCAAAGGAAACTGTTGGGTACACCTTCTATCACAGATCCAAAAGCAAGATATTCATTGCTAAAAATGGATCCTTTCTAGAGAAGGAGTTTCTCTCAAAAGAAGTGAGTGGGAGGAAAGTAGAACTTGATGAGGTAACTATAGCTTCTACTGAATTGGAGAGTAGTTCATCAAAGAAATCAGTTCCAATTATACCTACACCAATTAGTGAGGACGCTAATGATGATGATCATGAAACTTCGGATTGAGTTACCACCGAACCTCGTAGGTCATCCAGAGTACGATCTCCGCCAGAGTGGTACGGTAATCCTATTCTGGATGTCATGTTACTAGACCATGATGAACCTATGAATTATGAGGAAGCGATGATGAGCCGAGATTCCGCGAAATGGCTTGAGGCCATGAAATCTGAGATGGGATCCATGTATGCGTACAAAGTGTGGACTTTGGTGGACTGCCCGATGATCGGCAAGCCATAGAAAATAAATGGATCTTCAAGAGGAAGACAAACGTAGATAGTAGTGTTACTATCTACAAAGCTTGACTAGTCACAAAAGGGTCTTTCGACAAGTTCAAGGTGTTGACTACAATGAGATTTTCTCAACTGTAGCGATGCTTAAGTCTGTCCGAATCATGTTAGCAATTGCCATATTTTATGAAATCTGGTAAATGGATGTCAAAAACTGCATTCCTTAATGGATTTATTAAAGAAGTGTTGTATATGATACAACCAAAAGGTTTTGTCAATCCTAAAGGTGCTAACAAAGTGTGCGAGCTCCAGCGATCCATCTATGGACTGGTGCAAGCATCTCGGAGTTGGAATATATGCTTTGATGAATTGATCAAAGCATATGGTTTTATACAGACTTTTGGAGAAGCCTATATTTACAAGAAAGTGAGTGGGAGCACTATAGCCTTTCTGATAAGTATATGTGAATGCCATATTGTTGATCGGAAATGATGTAGAGTTTTCTGGAAAGCATAAAGGAGAGTTTGAAAGGAGTTTTTCAAAGAAAGACCTCGGTAAAGCTGCTTACATATTGGGCATCAAGATCTATAGAGATAGATCAAGACGCTTGATAAGATTTTTTTGAATAAGTACATACCTTGACAAGATTTTGAAAGAGTTCAAAATGGATCAGTCAAAGAAGGAGTTCTTGCGTGTATGACAAGGTGTAAAATGGAGTAAGACTCAAAGCCCGACCACGGCAGAAGATAGAGAGAGAATGAAAGTCATTCCCTATGCCTCACTCATAGGTTCTATAAAGTATGCCATGCTGTGTACCAGACCTGTTGTGTGCCTTGCCAATGAGTTTGGCAAGGGGGGTTCAATAGTGATCTAGGAGTAGATCATTAGACATCGGTCAAAATTATCCTTAGAGGACTATGAAAATATTTCTCAGTTATGGAGGTGATAAAGAGTTCATCTTAAAGAGTTACATCAATGCAAGCTTTTACACTGATCCAGATGACTCTGAATCTCAATCTGGACACATATTAAAAGTAGGAGTAATTATCTTGAGTAGCTCCATGCAGAGCATTGTAGACATAGAAAATTTGCAAAATACATATGGCTCTGAATGTATCAGACCCGTTGACTAAGCCTCTTTCACAAGCAAAACATGATCACACCTTACTACTCTTTGGGTGTTAATCACATACCGATGTGAACTACATTATTGACTCTAGTATACCCTTTGATTGTTGGTCACATGGCGATGTGAACTATGGGTGTTAATCACATATAGATGTGAACTATTGGTGTTAAATCACATGGTGATGTGAACTAGATTATTGACTCTAGTGCAAGTGGGAGACTGAAGGAAATATGCCCTAGAGGCAATACTAAAGTTGTTATTTATATTTCTTATATAATGATAAATGTTTTTTATTCATGCTAGAATTGTATTAACCAGAAACTTAGTACATGTGTGAATACATAGACAAAACATATGGCCCCTAGTATGCCTCTACTAAACTAGCTCGTTACCAAAGATGGTTAGGTTTCCTAACCATAGACATGTGTTGTCATTTTATGAACAGGATCACATCATTAGAGAATGATGTGATGGACATGACCCATCTGTTAGCTTAGCTTAATGATCATTGAAGTTTATTGCTATTGTTTTCTTCATGACTTATACATGTTCCTCAGACTATGAGATTATGCAACTCCCGAATACCGGAGGAACACCTTGTGTCCTATAAAACGTCACAACGTAAAATGGGTGATTATAAAGATGCTCTAGAGGTGTCACCGAAGGTGTTTGTTGAGTTGGCAGAGATCGAGATTAGGATTTGCCATTCTGTGTATCGGAGAGGTATCTCTAGGCCCTCTCGGTAATGCTCATCACTCTAAGCCTTGCAAGCAATGTGACTAATGAGTTAGTTGCAGGATGAAGCATTATGGAACGAGTAAAGAGACTTGTCGGTAATGAGATTGAACTAGGTATGAAGATACCGACGATCGAATCTCGGCAAGTAACATACCGATGACAAAGGGAACAACGTATGTTATGCGTTTTGATCGATAAAGATCTTCGTAGAATATGTGGGAGCCAATATGAGCATCCAGGTTCCGCTATTGGTTATTGATCGGAGATGTGTCTCGATCATGTTTACATAGTTCTCGAACCTGTAGGGTCCGCACGCTTAACGTTCGATGACGATATGTATTATGAGTTATGTGTTTTGATGACCGAAGGTTGTTCGGAGTCTCGGATTAGATCATGTACGTGACGAGGAGTCCCAAAATGGTCGAGACATAAAGAATGATATATTGGACGGCTATATTCGGACATAAAAAAGGTTCCGGTGAAGTTTGGGTAAAAACAGAGTGCCGGAGGGGTTACCGGAACCCCCCGGGGGAAGTAATGGGCCACCATGGGCCTTACTGGAGAGAGAGGAAGGCCGCAAGAGGGCTGGCCATGTGCCCCCCCTTGGGTACGAATTGGACTAGGGGAATGGGGGCGGCACCCCCCTTTCCTACTCCCTCTCCCCCTCCTTCCTTCCCCCTCTCTTCCTTGGAGAGGAATCCTACTAGGACTAGGAAGTCCTAGTAGGACTCCTCCTCTTGGGGCGCGCCATAGGGCCAGCCAGCCTCCACCCTCCTCCTTTATATACGGGGGCAGGGGGCACCGTAGAACACACAAGTTTCTCCCAACCGTGTGCGGTGCCCCCTCCACAGTTACACACCTCGATCATACCATCTTAGTGCTTAGGAGAAGCCCTGCGTCGGTACCATCATTATCACCGTTGCTACGCCGTCTTGCTGACAAAACTCACCCTCGTCCTCAACTGGATCAAGAGCACGAGGGACGTCATCGAGCTGAACATGTGCTGAACATGGAGGTGCCGCACATTCGGTACTTGGACCGGTTGGATCACGAACATGTTCGACTACATCAACCGCATTACTAAACGCTTCCGCTTTCGGTCTATGATGGTATGTGGACATACTCTCCCCTTGTTGCTATGCATCACATAGATAGCTCTTGCGTGATTGTATGAAAACTTTGAAATACGACGTTCCCCAACACATCAATCAACCCAAAGACAAAGGATATCTAATCAAAACATCATAGGATGGCAACACATCATTGATTCATAAATATGTAGCATAAAGCACCATATTCAAGTAGGGATTACAACGGGGTGTGGGAGAGTGGACCGCGTAAAATAGATGAGGATGGTGATGATGATGGTGATGTTGATGAATATGATCACCGTGACAATGATTCCCCTCCCGATGGCACTCCGGCGCCACCGAGAGAGAGGAGGAGAGGTTCTTCCCCTTGTGCTTCCTCCTCCATGGCCTCCCCCCTGGATGGGGAGAGGTTCCCTCTCTGGTCCTTGCCTTCATGGCGATGATGGCCCCTCCAAGATCCTTCCCCATGGCCTCCGGTGATGATGGCCCCCTCCGGCAGGGTGCCAGAGAGGGCCTAGATTGATTTCTCATGGCTACAAAGGCTTGCGGCGGCAAAACTTCCGATCTCTCTTCTGTTCTGGGGTTTTCTTGATTTATAGGAGGAGTTGGCGTTGATTTCACGTTAAGGGGCCCACGGGGAGTCCACAAGGCAGGGGGCACCTTCCACCCTCGTGGTGCCCTCGGGACTCCCCTCCGGTATATTTTCGTTCTAGTATTTTATATATTTTCCAAAAAATATCTCCGTTGATTTTCAGCGCATTCCGAGAACTTTTATTTCTGCAGAAAAACACCACCACTGTAGTTCTGCTGAAAACATCGCCAGTCCGGGTTAGTTCTAATCAAATCATACCAAAATCATATAAAAATATTGTAAACATGGCATGAATACTTCATAAATTGTAGATACGTTGGAGACGTATTAGCATCCCGAAGCTTAATTCCTGCTCGTTCTCGAGTAGGTAAATGGTAAAAGAAATAATTTATGAAGTGTGAATGCTAGCAAGCGCTTAAGTTTGATCAATGATAGTTTCAATCACTTTTTCTATCATCATTATATATCATAACAGTAGCTCAACTCATAAAACTTCTCATGATCAAGTAACAAGCTATTCACATGTTAAAGTATATATCATAAACTTTCTTGAAAACTAACAAACCATGCTCTTAGTCATCAAACAAATGCAATTCATCTTATTTTCGGGAATGGTCTATGTAAGAGCTCTAATTCAGCAAACTCCACATACTCAACTATCATTTTATCTTTCACAATTGCTAACACTTATGTGATATTTATGGGTTCAAAGTTTTAATCGGACACAGAAAAAGATAGAGGCTTATAGTTTCGCCTCCTAACCTTTTACCTCAAGGGTAATGTCAACAATAATAATTTACGAAAACCTACATCCAACTGGATATATATATATATATATATATATATAGGAAAATGGGTTAGTACTCCTAGGAGTATATATATATATATTGGGTGGGTCTATTATGATAACACCCCTTAAGACCTTATTCTGCACATCAATTTCTTTTTCTGCTAACACCACCACTCGCCCCCGCACCCCACGATTTCTTCCCACCAACCCCGACCTGCCTCCTCCTCCTCCGGCGCACCCCACCTCCATCTGCCACGATTCCCCTTCCCCCGATCCCCTTTCTGCCTCACTAGCGCCGCCCTCCATCGATCCACCTTCTTCCCCGGTCCGCGCCACCCTCCCCCCATCCACCTTCTTCCCCGCCTGTACCTCCCTCCCCCAATCCACCTTGTTCCCACGACCTCCCCCGATCCACCTTCTTCCCCCCTCGGCGCCGCCCCACCCATATTCGGCTTCTTCCCCCGACGGCGCCGCACTTGGCCGCACCTTTCCCTTAGCCTGGTCTCGCATCGCCCCTGCCCGGTGTCACCCATCCCCCACCCCTGGATCCGCAGCTCATCCTCCATCTGGATCAAGCCGGCGCCGCCGGACCACTTCTCTTGGCCTACCTCCCCTCCGCTTCTGCCACGGGGACGGCGACCGGCCGTAGCAACGACGGGCTCTGCCTATCTGGCTTTCCATCTGCAGCCGAGGCACACCTCCTCCCCTGCGCAGCCGAGGTGCTCCCTTCCTCCACCCTGCTTCCTCGTCGCTGCAGAATTGACAAAGCACCAGGTAGCCGTGGAGTTTTCTACTTTGTTGAATTCCTTCCTAGTTCCTTTCTTGCAGTGCAGTCGCTCCGCCCCCTGTTTCCATCCCTGCACCGCGTCGCCCAGGCTTCCTACATCGTGCCCAACGACGGGGTCCTGGCCACATCCTTGCCGCCGGTTTCTTCCTCGAGCGTGTTGGCCATGGGATCCGACCGGCCCCTTCTTGGCTCCCCTCATCCTCGTCCTCGAATCGCGCAGCGGCCTCCACCTCACCTATGATCCCTCCGCCGACGAGGGGTTCCTACACCAACGGCCTCCCAGAGCGCTGAAAGAAAACCATGAAGTTCGTCCCGCACATCCAGTGCATCTCTTTCGAAGCTCCCGTGCAGTGCGCATGTGTGTTGCAGTGCAGTGCGTGACGGCAAGAAAAGGGAGCTTGTCAGCGACGAGGGACGCATCGGCGGCGCTGTGCAGTTTGCCGGCGCATTCCGCGGATGCATGCGAGGGGAGTCAAATGGGGGCACCGATGCCCCATGGAAGAGCAGTAGCGGCGCTTTGCAGTTTAGAACAATGGTAGCATTTTTTGCTTTCGATTTTGGTGTATTCAGTGCAGTGTATTCCTTAACGCAGTTTGGTGATTCAGCCATCTCTTATTCTGTACCGATGTCATGCAGTTCGCTACTGTGATGCGTGGTGTTTGATTTCATTTTTCAAACTTGCTCACCGGGTTCCTAACAGGAGGACCACACTAAGACGTTTCTGCAGCACACCCACTTGCAGTTCAGTCGGCGAGAGGGTTGAGGGCCACCAGGAGGCAGACGGCGAGCCAGCCGCAGCGTTCACTACTGCTCGGCGGCAACGATTTATGCATCAGTGTGGCCTTGAAGTTCACCGGCGATCCACTAGCGGTTGGAGCAGCAAGGGCATGCAGTCCACTATTTCCTTTTTTTGTTTGTCTTTTGACGTGGTCTTGGCCGAGGACACAGTGCCTTTTCTTTTGCAGTCATTTGCTTGTATTAGCACAAACTAGGATTCACTAATATGGTCAGTTTTGGTTTAGCTTTGTTTTCGTTTCAGTTGCAAAGAAAATCGCTACCATGTTAAACAATTATTAGGGTATTTAATTGTGCAAAGTTGTGCTACTAGTAAATGTTATGTACAAAGTGGTTTAGGCATTTGTGATGTGAAAAAAAGAGATATATGTCTGTTAGTTGATGACATTGACACTTTTTTAGTATATGTCTGTACAAAGTAGTACTAATTGATGGCTTTTGCTTATCTGGAGATTAAGAAGTTCTAAAGATGGGTTTGAACATGCATCTCGCTAGCTCATTGCATGCGGTTGCTTTGGCGCGGGCACGCAGTACACGGCCACACCCGGTGCTTGTGTCTCCGGTAGTTATCAAGTGTATTCGGCAACGACGACATCAAAAGCTTGGTCTCCGGTAATTAAGCTCCTTGGGCATCTCCCCTGTTTTGTTCCTTGTCTGAATTACTATCTTCAGTTTGGTCAGATTTGATGCTAATATACTATGTTAACGCCATCATCCAAAAAAATTATGCCTATGTTTTCTATAGCTAGACTAGAAATAATGGAACCGATTGGATCTTGTTGCCGGAAAGAGGTAATAATGCAAGTTCTTCAGACCGAGTAGCGTTTTCACCTGAGAAGGGGATGGGAGTGTTCACTATCTCATCGCACACGATTTTGGCGGTGCGGGCAAGCATTACACGGTCATGCCTGCATCCAAGTGGTGCAGCTCGGTGCTCATGTCCGGGCAATTTGCAACAACAAAAGCTTGGTCTCCGTTCAGCTCCTTGGACATCTCCCCTATTTATTTCCTTGCCCCAATTTACCATCTTTAGTTTTGTCAATTTTGATGCTCGCATACTCTATTAACGCCATCGTCCATCATTTTGTTGCCTATATTCTCTACAGCTAGACTGACAACAATGGAACCGATTGCATCTTGCTTCAAGAGGTGATAATACAAGGATTCCTTTGGACAGTGTAGTGTTGTCACCTGAGAAAGGGATGGGAGTTTAGACTGAAGATAACACGATTGGTACTTTTCTTAGTCTCACAAAGATGCCGAACCGAAGCCCATATAGAAGTTACGTCCATGCACTGCCAGGCTGCTAGCCACTTGGACTTGTGGAGTTTCTAAAAAAATGGACTTGTGGAGCCATGGGCTGGGCATGCGAATGCATTGGACAACTAGTTCGTGGCCAAACCACTCTCTTGCACACTCTTCTTTGATAATATTGTATTTTCTTTTTTTGAGAGCTGATGATATTGCATTGTTGTCAGCACTTACTACAGTTCATTCCAAACCGCTTGGTCGGCCCATAATTGAATTTTGTCGAGGTATGGCATGCGGTTCATTAGTGCGGTATTGCAGTTTGTGACTCGGTGGAGACGACCGCACACCAACAACAGTTTGCCTTTGCAGTTCACTACTCCCATCCGGGAGGCTCACTACAAGTTTTGTTCTATTTTGAGGGGAGAATGCAGACCGCTCGCATTGTTGTCTTTTTGTTTTCTTTCTACTAGGTGAAAATGGGAGAATCTCATGGATGCGCTGCGGGATTTATTTTATTATTTTATTTTGTTTCCTCCAGAATGTGAGGAACAAAAAAAATACATTGAGTGCAGCTCTCGCATTGCTTTTTTGTTGTTGTTTTATAGTTTGCTCGCCTTGTCCTTTCATCATTGTGCCTGTTCGTTCAGTTCATCTAGGTGGTACACTTTGTAAAAAAAGAGAAAGAAATTCCCACGATAGGTTCAGTTCTTTTCCTAATGCACTTTGTGAGACTAAGGAGACGTGGGCGTGTGCAATTTGTGTAGCAGCTCACTACCCCTCTGTGTGAAGTGCAATTTGTTTCGTGTGTCCCAAAATTCAGTCGTATTATATCAACGCTTGAGTGTGTTTGGTCCTTAGATGTGGTTCCTTTTAAGAGTGATGCTGTTCACTTACCCCCAACATGAAAATGCAAAAAAATTAGCGAAACAACAAGATGGTAATGCGGTTCACTTTGATATATGTCGCGGTTCACTTGCCCATCTCTGCGGTACACTCTTGTTCATAAAAAAAGTTAAAAAAAGACAACAAAAACTCGTATGAGAAAAATAACGTCTGGCAAAAGAAATTATGCAGCTCGCTTGCCCATCCAATGCAGTGCGGTTTTCATTCTGAAGCAGTGCGGTCGGCCGTATGATGTTGTTCATCCCGTAAGTGCAAAAAAATTGTTACGGAAGCGGAAAAAAGTAACGCGGTTCACTTCTTGATAGTGTTGTGGTTCATTTACACCCGATGTGAACTGCACTCTACTTTCTTGTCCTTAAAAAAATTATGTTTGAATAAAAGAAACCATGCAGATCTCTTACCCGTATGATGCACTGCGGTTTTTCGTTCGATGCAGTGCGGTTTTCAGTCGGATGAAGTACCCACGTCGATTTGGGTGTCGCGAAAAACAGAGTGTCCCCGTTTCGGTAAATTTAAAACCGCTCTTAAACCGTAAAGAACTAGAGAGAGTGTTCTACATCACAACGTTGCGCCTCGTCTATACCTTTCCAACGGCGTATCGTTTGAATCATTCCGAGCAGCGGTTTGTAAAAATTTCGCGAAAAACGATCGCTGCCTCTCGTAGTTAGCCGCACGATTTTCAAAATAAACTAAAAGCCGTAAGGAATCTTAAAAACACTGCAACATATGAAAGTTGCGCCTCGTTCATAGCTTTCCAACGACGTGTCACACGCCTCGTTTCAACAAACGGTTCAAAAACTGGAACGAAAACAGTACCAAAATTTTTAAAAAACTTGAAAAACAGAATTCCGCGATTTAGTAAATTTTAAACTGCTCTTAAACCGTAACGAATTAGATAAAGATTTATATATGAGAAAGGTGCAACTCAACGATATCTATCCAACAGCGTATCATTTGCTTCATTCCGACAAGTGGTTTAGAAAAAACGCGAAAAAACGCTCGCTGCCACTCGTCATCGGCCGCACCATTTTCAAAACTGCTCTTAAACCGTGTGGAATCTCGAAAACTGTTCAACATGTCGAAGTTGCGTCTAATCTATAGCTTTTCAACGGTATATTATACGCCTCGTTCCGATAAACAATCAAAAAATTAGAGCGAAAACAGTACCAGAAAAACACTGCGTGCATTTTTTTCCGACGCGAAGTTCACTAGTCTATATTGCAGTGCTCATCGTCAAGAAGATGTAGTGCACTTGCGTTCAACATGCAGTGCGGAAGTGGTGTGTAGAATAGTTATTCTGCTAATATTAGCAGAATAGACCGTATGTATATATATTAGATGGAGTCCAAACGGAGTGAAACCTTCGGGAGCGTGATTTTTGGAATGAACGTGATCCAGAGGACTTGGAGTGCAAGTCAAGAAGCAGCCAAGGAGGCCATGAGAGGGTAGGGCGCCCCCACTATAGGGCACGCCCCCTGTCTCGTGGGCCCCTCGGGTAGCCACCGAAGTACTTCTTCCTCCTATATAAGCCTACATACCCCGAAAACATCCAGGGAGCCACAAAAGAAATATTTCCGCCACCGTAACCTTCTGTATCTGCGAGATCCCATCTTGGAGCCGTCGCCGGCGTTCTGCCGGAGGGGGATTCCACCATAGAGGGCTTCTACATCAACACCATAGCCCCTCCGATGAATTGTGAGTAGTTTACCACAGACCTTCGGGTCCATAGTTATTAGCTAGATGGCTTCTTCTCTCTTTTTGGATCTCAATACAATGTTCTCCCCCTCTCTTGTGGAGATCTATTCGATGTAATCTCTTTTTGCGGTGTGTTTGTCGAGATCCGATGAATTGTGGGTTTATGATCAAGTTTATCTATGTATAATAATTGAATCTTCTCTGAATTCTTTTATATGATTTTGTTATCTTTGCAAGTCTCTTCGAATTATCGGTTTGGTTTGGCCTACTAGATTGATCTTTCTTGCCATGGGAGAAGTTCTTAGCTTTGGGTTCAATCTTGCGGTGTTCTTACCCAGTGACAGAAAGGGTTGCAAGACACGTATTGTATTGTTGCCATCGAGGATAAAAAGATGGGGTTTATATCATATTGCTTGAGTTTATCCCTCTACATCATGTCATCTTGCTTAATGCATTACTCTGTTCTTATGAACTTAATACTCTAGATGCATGCTGGATAGCGGTCGATGTGTGGAGTAATAGTAGTAGATGCATGCAGGAGTCAGTCTACTTGTTGCGGACGTGATGCCTATATACATGATCATGCCTAGATAACGTTATAATTATTCGCTTTTCTATCAATTGCTCGACAGTAATTTGTTCACCCACCGTAATACTTATGCTATCTTGAGAGAAGCCACTAGTGAAACCTATGGGCTCCCGGGTCTATCTCTTATCATATTTGCTTCCAATTTACTTTTATGTGCATCTTTATTTTCTGCATCTATATTATAAAATACCAAAAATATATTTATCTTATCTTATTATCTCTATTAGATCTCACATTCGCAAGTGGCCGTGAAGGGATTGACAACCCCTTTAATGCGTTGGTTGCGAGTTCTTTGTTTGTTTGTGTAGGTTCGTGGGACTTGTTGAGGAGCCTCCTACTGGATTGATACCTTGGTTCTCAAAAACTGAGGGAAATACTTACGCTACTATTGTTGCATCACCCTTTCCTCTTCAAGGAAAACCAACGCAAGCTTAGGACGTAGCAAGAAGGATTCCTGGCGCCATTGCCGGGGAGGTGTTCGCTCAAGTCAAGACATACCAAGTACCCATCACAAACTCATCTCCCACAAATTTACATTATTTGCCATTTGCCTCTCGTTTTCCTGTCCCCCACTTCACCTTTGCCGTTATATTTTCCCTCTCTTTCCCAATATCTTCTCTCTTTTGCTTGCCCTTTCGTTTGCTCGTTCGGTTGGAATAGATGCTTATTTATTACTAAACATAACCTAAGATCTATGGATCCTCATCCGCTTGCTAATCTTTTTAAGAGATCCAATTATGATGAACCAATTGCTAGTGAGTTTTGTGCACTAGATTATCTTTATAAAGCTTTGCTTGAAATTTATGAATCTGAAAATTATGATGAAGAAATTTATGAAGAGATTCACGATAACTCCTTGAATAAAAAGCATGATTGCAATGATTTTCCTGTAAATTCTCTTGATGTCAATTGTGCTATTAATATGCAAAACCCTAACACTACTAGGGAAAAGCCTGGCAGCAGCGCGGGTTTTGGGCCTATTAGTAGCGCGGGGGCCGACGCTACTAATAAGGCGCTACAGCTAACGTATAGCAGTAGCGCGGGTGCCACCCGCGCTACTACTACATCCTTTAGTAGTAGAGTGGGTAAAACCCCGCCCTACTACTACCAGTGCTGTTTTTTTTTGAATTTTTTCGAAAAAATATTTCGATTTCCCCCCCTAATTTTCAAATTTCTTAATTATTTTAACCTCAAATCTCTAATCACCCCTCATCGCTGCTCAATTTAATCTCTAATCACCCCTCATCATTCCAAATGATTTAACTTCCCGGACGATCACCCATCCTCTCACTACTCCAGCCTGAGAACGCTTAACTTCCGGGTTCTATTCTTCCTCGTTTCCAAGTCTGCACTTGTTGTTTTCCTGACAATAGTAAGATGTCAATCCTATTAACCTCAGGAATTTAGCTTGAGCATGAAGTCACACATTTCTCTATTTGAGTTTGAAACTATTGTTCTAAAAAATTAGTAACACTAATATTTCTTGAATAATTAGTTTGACCATAGTTTGACCACAGTTTGACCATAGTTTGACCAGATTTGACCAAAATTCAAAAAACTAAAATAATTATTTAGTAACACTAATATTCTGTTTTGACCACACAGTTTGAAATTTTTTCGATTTTTTCCACTCTAGATCTTAAAAGCCCCATAACTTTTTTTCTGTTAGGTTTTTGAGGATTTTGAAAATGTTTAACGGGGTTCCCCCGATTAAATTTGGATGTAACTTTTCGAGTAGATGATTTTTCATATAAAAAACTTTTTCATCAGAGTTAGTATGCAAAAGTTATGCCCATTTTTACAAATTCTCGAGAGATTTTGCAAATAAAGTCGAAATTCATATTTGCAAATTTTCCCAACAACTAGACCACATATCACATGGGAAACTTTTTTTTTTGACATTTTCATCATTTTCTTTTATTTTTTATAAACTGAAAAGGCGATCCAGGGGGGGGGGGGTAGAGTTTGAAAATGGGACCTTTAGCAGTAGCGCGGTTTTTTACCCCCTCGCTACTACTATGGCACCACTTAGTAGTAGCGAGGGCTAAAAACCAACGCTACTGCTATCAAACTTAGTAGTAGCGAGGTTTTAAAAACCGGAGCTACTACTATGGCATGTCCCGGGGGGCACGGTAGAGACCGCTTAGTAGCAGCGAGGGTTAAAAACCCGCGCTACTGCTATCAACTTAGTAGTAGCGAGGTTTAAAAACCTGCGCTACTGGTAAGTAGCAGTAGCGAGGGTTTTTAACCCTCGCTACTAGTAACTTTCTGTGTATAGGCTTTTCCCTAGTAGTGTAAGCTTGGGGATGCTAGTTTTGCTATGTCTACTACTTGTTTCAATGATCATTATTGGGGCGATTCTTCTTATAACCTTGAAAATTTATTTAAGCCCCATGATGAATATGAGATTGATAATAGTGTTTGCAATAATATTGAAAGTGGGTTTGGAATAATGTCAACTTTAGATCCCACATATTTGGAGTATGTTCAATCTTATGATATTTTTGATAAAAGTGGGTTCGGAAAGGTCATGACTTTAGTTAATGTCAATCCCACTATGTTGGAAGAGTGTCAACTTTGCATGCATCTGGATCATGTTGAGAGTATGTTATGTGATAGCTATTTTGTTGAATTTGCCTATGATCCTACATGTAATTATTATGAGAGAGGAAAATATGGTTGTAGAAATTTTTGTCTTACTAAATCATCTCTCGTCATGCTGAGATTGCTATCGTCTCTTTCTTCTTCCTTGCATATGCTAGCTTTTGCTTGCCTTGCAAAATTGTTTGCTTATAATATGCCTATGCATAGGAAGTATGTTAGACTTAGATGTGTTTTGCCACATGTTTCATGATGCTTTCTTTGCGTTTCAATTCTTGTCTTTCATGTGAGCATCATTAAAATTATCAATGCCTAGCCAAAAGGCTTTAAAGAAAAGCGCTTGTTGGGAGACAACCCAATATTTTTCCTTGCTGTTATTTAATAAATTTTGCTTCTACTTTCTGTTTAGATGTGTTTTTATCTTTAATTAGTGTTTGTGCCAAGTAGAACCTATAGGATAACCTATGATGATAGTTGATTTGATTCTGCTGAAAAACAGAAACTTTGTGCTCACGAGAAAAAATTCAATAAATCACAGGAACGAGATTTTGCATTGATTCTTTTTTGATGCTGATCAATAAACAAAATTTTTAGGACTTCTTATTTTGGTAGGATTTTTAATGTTCCAGAAGTTTGCGTTAGTTACAGATTACTACAGACTGTTCTATTTTTGGCAGATTCTGCCTTTCGTGTGTTGTTTGCTTATTTTGATGCATCTATGGCTAGTATGTAAGGGTATGAACCATAGAGAACTAGGAATACAGTAGGTTTAACACCAAAATAAATAAAGAATGAGTTCATTACAGTACCTTATGTGGTGGTTTTGTTTTCTTTCACTGACGGAGCTTATAAGATTTCCTGTTGAGTGTTGTGTTGTGAAGTTTTCAAGTTTTGGGTAAAGCTTTTATGGTCCATGGAATAAAGGGTGGCAAAAGCCTAAGCTTGGGGATGCCCAAGGCACCCCAATATATTAAATGATGGACAAAAGCCTAAGCTTGGGGATGCCCCGGGAAGGCATCCCCTCTTTCATCTTCGTTCATTGGTAACTTTACTTGGAGCTATATTTTTGTTCACCACATGATATGTGTTTTTCTTGGAGCGTCGTGTATTATATTAGTCTTTGCTTTTTAGTTTACCACAATCAACCTTGCTGTTCACACCTTTTGGGAGAAGCCCACTTGATTAGAATTTGCTAGAATACTCTATGTGTTTCACTTATATCTTTTGAGCTTGATAGTTTTTTGCTCTAGTACTTCACTTATATTTTTTTAGAGCATGGTGGTGGATTAATTTTGAAGAAATTGCTAGTCTCTCATGCTTCACTTATATTATTTTGAGAGTCTCTTAGAACAGCATGGTATTTGCCTTGGTTATGAATTTGGTCCTAGAATGATGAGCATCGAAGTTGGGTATAATAAAAACTATCATAGAAAATGAATTGGATGCTAGTATGAATTTGATGCATGATAATTGTTTTGAGATATAAAGGTAGTAATGTTAGGGTCATGCTAGTGGATAATTATGAAATTGAGAAATACTTTTGTTAAAGTTGGCAGGTCCCGTAGCATGCACGTATGGTAAGAGTTGTGTAACAAATTTGTTGCATGAGGTGCTCTTTTGAGTGTCTTCCTTATGAGTGGCAGTCGGGGACGAGCGATGGATTTTTCCTACCAATCTATCCCTCTTGGGGCATGCATTGTAGTACTTTGCTTCAAGGGCGGAGTAGATTTTTTCAATAAGTATATGAGTTCTTTATGACTAATGTGAGTCCATGGATATACGCACACTCATCCTTCCACTTAGCTAGCCTCTATTTTACCATGCAATTTTTGCCAGTAGCATAAACCCATTATTTACCTTCCTCAAAACAGCCACCATACGTACCTATTATGGCATTTCCATAGCCATTCTGAGATATATTGCCATGCAACTTTCCACCGTTCCGTTTATTATGACATGTTTCATCATTGTCATATTGCTCTTTGCATGATCATGTAGTTGACATCGTATTTGTGGCAAGGCCACCTTCATAATTTTCATACATGTCACTCTTGATTCATTGCATATCCCGGTACATCGCCGGAGGCATTCATATAGAGTCATATTTTGTTCTAGATTTGAGTTGTAATTCTTGAGTTGTAAATCCATAAATGTGTGATGATCTTCATTATTAGAGCATTGTCCCAGTGAGAAAAGGATGATGAAGACTATCCCCCACAAGTCGGGATGGGACTTCAGACTTTATAAAAATAAAAGAGGCCAAAGAAGCCCACAAAGAAAAAAGAAAAAAATGGAAAATAAAAAAAAGAAAAAAAAGAAAGAAAAAAAAGAAAAAAAATGAGAGAAAAAGAGAGAAGGGACAATTGTTACTATTTCTTTTCCACACTTGTGCTTCAAAAATAGCACCATGATCTTCATGATAGAGAGTCTCATATGTTGTCACTTTCATATACTAGTGGGAATTTTTCATTATAGAACTTGGCTTGTATATTCCGATGACGGGCTTCCTCAAAATGCCCTAGGTCTTCGTGATCAAGCAAGTTGGATGCACACCCACTTAGTTTCTTTTGTTGAGCTTTCATATACTTATAGCTCTAGTGCATCCGCTGCATGGCAATCCCTACCGACTAACATTAATATCTATTGATGGGCATCTCCATAGCCCGTTGATACGCCTAGTTGATGTGAGACTATCTTCTCCCACTTTTTGTCCTCACAACCACCATATTAGACCACCATAGTGCTATGTCCATGGCTTGCGCTCATGTATTGCGTAAGAGTTGAAAAGCTGAAGCGGGTTAAAAAGTATGAACCAATTGCTCAGCTCGTCATCGGGGTTGTGCATGATGGGAGTATTTTGTGTAATGAAAATGAAGCATGGCCTAACTATATGATATTGTAGGGGTAAGCTTTCTTTGGCTATGTTATTTTGATAGGACATGATTATTTGTTAGTATGCTTTGAAGCATTATAATTTTTATGTTTTATAAGCTTTTATCTTGAGTCATTTGGATCTGAACATTCATGCTACAATAAAGAAAATTATATTGAGAATTATGCTAGGTAGCATTCCACATCAAAAATTCTGTTTCTATCATTTACCTACTCGAGGACGAGCATGAATTAAGCTTGGGGATGCTTGATACGTCTCCAACATATAATTTTTGATTGTTCCATGCTATTATATTACCTGTTTGGGATGTTTATGGGCTTTATTTTACACATTATTATCATTTTTGGGACTAACCTACTAACCGGAGGCCCAGCCCGCATTGCTGTTTTTTTGTCTATTTCAGTATTTCGAAGAAAAGGAATATCAAACGGAGTCCAAACGGAATGAAACCTTTGGGAGCGTGATTTTTGGAACGAACGTGATGCAGAGGACTTGGAGTGCAAGTCAAGAAGCAGCCGAGGCGGCCACGAGAGGGTAGGGCGCCCCCCCTATAGGGCACGCCCCTTGTCTCATGGGCCCCTCGGGCGGCCACCGACGTACTTCTTCCTCCTATATAAGCCTACATACCCCAAAAACATCCAGGAAGCCACCAAACAAATATTTCCGCCACCGTAACCTTCTGTATCCGCGAGATCCCATCTTGGAGCCGTCGCCGGTGTTCTGCCGGAGGGGGATTCCACCATAGAGGGCTTCTACATCAACAACATAGCCCCTCCGATGAGTTGTGAGTAGTTTACCACAGACCTTCGGGTCCATAGTTATTAGCTAGATGGCTTCTTCTCTTTTTGGATCTCAATACAATGTTCTCCCCCTCTCTTGTGGAGATCTATTCGATGTAATCTCTTTTTGCGGTGTGTTTGTCGAGATCCAATGAATTGTGGGTTTATGATCAAGTTTATCTATGGATAATAATTGAAGCTTCTCTGAATTCTTTTATATGATTGAGTTATCTTTGCAAGTCTCTTCGAATTATCGATTTGGTTTGGCCTACTAGATTGATCTTTCTTGCCATGGGAGAAGTGCTTAGGTTTGGGTTCAATCTTGCGGTGTTCTTACCCAGTGAGAGAAAGGGTTGCAACACACGTATTGTATTGTTGCCATCGAGGATAAAAAGATGGGGTTTATATCATATTGCTTGAGTTTATCCCTCTACATCATGTCATCTTGCTTAATGCGTTACTATGTTCTTATGAACTTAATACTCTAGATGCATGCTGGATAGCGGTCGATGTGTGGAGTAATAGTAGTAGATGCAGGCAGGAGTTGGTCTACTTGTTGCGGACGTGATGCCTATATACATGATCATGCCTAGATAACGTTATAATTATTCGCTTTTCTATCAATTGCTTGACAGTAATTTGTTCACCCACCATAATACTTATGCTATCTTGAGAGAAGCCACTAGTGAAATCTATGGCCCCCGGGTCTATCTCTTATCATATTTGCTTCCAGTTTACTTTTATTTGCATCTTTATTTTCTGCATCTATATTATAAAATACCAAAAATATATTTATCTTATCTTATTATCTCTATTAGATCTCACTTTCGCAAGTGGCCGTGAAGGGATTGACAACCCCTTTATTGCGTTGGTTGCGAGTTCTTTGTTTGTTTGTGTAGGTTCGTGGGACTTGTTGAGGAGCCTCCTACTAGATTGATACCTTGGTTCTCAAAAACTAAGGGAAATACTTATGCTACTATTGCTGCATCACCCTTTCCTCTTCAAGGAAAACCAACGCAAGCTCAGGACGTAGCAATGCACAAAATCTTAATGTAAAAGAACATCACTTTATATTACCGCTTGTGATAAAGACCTTTATTATGCAGTCCGTTGCTTTTATTTCTTCCCTATCACAAGTTCGTATAAAGCTTATTTTCTTCACACTAATAGATCATACATATTTAGAGAGCAATTTTTATTGCTTGCACTGATGACAACTTACTTGAAGGATCTTACTCAATCCATAGGTAGGTATGGTGGAATCTCATGGCAAAACTGGTTTAAGGGATGTTTGTAAGCACAAGTAGTATTTCTACTTGGTGCAAATAATTTGGCTAGCATAAGAGGGAAAGGCAAGCTCAACATGTTGGATGATCCAAGACAATATAACATCTATTCGGATATAGGAAAACATAACCCATTAAGTTGTCTTCGTTGTCCAACATCAACTTTTTAGCATGTCATATTTTAGTGAGTGCTCACAATTACAAAAGACGTCCAAGATAGTATATTTATATGTGAAATCTCTCTTCCTTCAATATTCTTTCATGAATTGTTCAAGTGACCAATTCTGTGTTTGCTAACTTTCAATAATTTTACTACCTATACTTATTGTGTGTGAAGTCATTACTCCCCATGTTATAAGCATATGAAACATATATATAATTTCATATTTATGATATTCAATTCATTCAACCATTTACCCATAGGATATACGTGAAGCACGTGAGTAAATGACAACTACTCCAAAAAGATATAAGTGAAGAGCACTGAGTAGTCAAATAATTAACTAGCCATGGGAGGATTCTTTTTCATTCAAGATTTCAGATCCAATGATTTTATCCAAACAGCAATTAAAATTTAAAAAACACTCTAAGCAAAATACATATCATGTGATGAATAAAAATATAGCTCTGAGTAAGGTATACCAATAGTTTTGAAGACGAAAGAGGGGATGCCTTCTGTGGCATCTCCAAACTTAGGCTCTCGAGTCTTCCTTGAATATTACCTTGGGGTGCCTTGGTATTACCCAAGCTTTGGGTCTTTCCACTCCTTATTCTCCTCTTATCGATATCTCACTCAAAGCTTGAAAACTTCAATCACACAAAACTTAACGGAGCTTCGTGAGATGGGTTAGTATGATAAAGAGTAAACCATTCACTTTGGTACTGTGAAAGACAAGATTCATAATTTTTCTCACACAATGCCTACTGTACCATATCATTTCTACAATTTTGTATTGAGAACTATAAGCCATAGAAACTAGAAAACAAGCAAACTATGCAATGAAAACAGAATCTATCAGAAACAGAACAATCTGTAATGATCTGAACAGCAACCATACTTATGCTACTCCAAAAATTATGAAATAAATTGGTGGACATGAGGAATTTGTCTATTAACCTTTTTAAAAAATAATCAACTCAAAATCACTCTTCTGTAAAAAAAATGACAGCTAATCTCCTAAGCACAAAGTTTCTGTTTTTAGAGCAAGATCACATTAACTTTCACCCAAGTCTTCCCAAAGATCTTATTTGGCATTTTATTGAAAAAAGCTATAAAACATGATTAATACAGTATCTTAATCAAGTGAACACACAAAAACAGTAAGGGTAAATATTGGGTTGTCTCCCAACAAGCGCTTTTGTTTAATGCATTTTAGCTAGGCATGATGATTTCAATGATGCTCACATAAAAGATAAGAATTGAAATATAAAGAGAGCATCATGAAGAATATGACTAGTACTTTTAAACCTAACCCACTTCATATGCCTAGGAATTTTGTGAGCATACAATTTATAGGAACAAGGATCAACTAGCATAGGAAGGCAAAACAAGTATAACTTCAAAACTTTAAGCACATAAAGAGAAAACTTGATATTATTGCCACTCCTACAAGCATATATTCCTCCCTTATAATAATTTTCAATAGCATCATGAATGAGTTCAACAATATAACCATCACATAAAGCATTCTTTTCGTGATCTACAAGCATAGAAATTCCACATAAGCAAAATTCTTCTCATTCGCAATACTAGGAGCAAACTCAACAACATAACTATCATGTGAGGCATAATCCAATTGAAAATTAAAATGAGGATGTCACATCCCTAGCTTCTGGTGCTGTCTAGTGTTGCATCTTGCTTGCATCATGTTTAAATTTTTGAAACTTGAACTGAGGAATTTTGGAAGCCTCAAAAACTTAAACAAAGAGGGGCAAAGAACCCTGGAAAATGCATTCAATGTTCCAAAATGGCCTTAAATAATGTTGGTTATATTTTGGCAAGGGTTTTGCACCAAACCAAAAATAATGAACATTTTGAGGAATATTTTGAGCACTGAATTTAATTCATTATTGTATTTGAATTTGGAATTATATTCATAATATATGGGATATATTTTCAAATAACTCTGAAATGCTTTATGTGCTGTTGGAAAAGTCCATCTAGCAAATAAAAATATTCAGAGGAGTTTTTGGCATTATTTGAATTTGTTTAAATTCAAAACAATGCCAAAACAAATTTAAAAAAAAAATAGAAAATAGAAATATAAAAAAAAGAGAGAGAGAGCCCACCTGGACTTACCTGCTGCTCACCTCTCAGCCAACCGGCCCAGCTCCTGTGCTGGCAGCCCACCGGTGCGGCCCAGCCCACCAGGCGTCCCCTCCTGTCGTCTTCCCCGCGCCAGTAGGCAGCGCGCGTGGCCGACGGGCGCCGACGCTGCCTCGGCCACCTCCTGCTTCCCCGGCCACCTCCTGCTTCCACCGCGACGCCACGGCCCTTCTAGCATCGCCACGCAGCCCCTGGCTCCCTCTCTGTCACCCTCCTCGCTCCTCCCCCCTCCTCTGTTTCTTGCACGCAGCCACCGAGCGGAGCTCGTCGCCGCCGTCCACTGCCACCATGGCCACCGGGCCTCCCTCGCTTCCCCGACTAGCCCACAAGCTCCGCCACTCCGTACTCGACCCACCTCACCGAGCCACGCCCCTCCAGGAGCCCCCGAAGCGCCGCCCCGACGTTTTTCCCCTCCTCGGAACGGCCGGTCGCCGTCGCCCGATTCGTCGGCTCCGGACCGTCCCCGGCCTCGTCCCCGCCTCGAATGGATCCGCTGTGAGCCTCCGCTGCTTCTCCTGTGCTCGCCCCCTCCGTTCTCGCCCCCTAGCCCCATCTCCCACCACGGCCGAGAGCTTCTCGCCGCCGGCCATGGCGCGACCGTGGCCACAGCCACCGCAGCCCGTTCCCGAGCCCACCATCGTCATCAGCACGATCGCATGAACCCGTAGACACCCACAACGCCTCCTCCCGTGCTCTGTAACGCCACCCCGAGATTGCCCGAGCTCCGGCAGCCGCAAAAGAGCTCGCCGCCGGCAGCTTCGGCCACCCCAACCTCCGCCACCGCCACCGTTGGATGCGCCACTCCACCCTCTCCCCGTAGCTGCTCCCTGCGTGCCAAAAGAGCCCCTGTAGTTGGTTCCCGACGCGCACCACCGCGTCTGGCCTCGCCGGCGTTATGTCGCCGGTGGGTTTGACCCCGTTGATTACTGACCATGTGGGCCCAGTTTGACCTCCCCTGGCTCACTGACAAGTGGGGCCCATCCCTGCTAATTCGGGTTAGGATTAGTTTAACTTAATCAACCTCTGTTAGTTAACCCCCTGACACTGACCAGTGGGCCCCAGCGCCACTAATTCTTAATTAGAATTAAAACTAACCCCTGTTAAACCCTCCTGTCACTGACGTGTGGACCCCACACGTCAGGTTTGACCCCAGCCAGCCGCAGTTGACTGCTGACGTCATGCTTACTCAATGCTGACGCAATATATATATTTCTGGATTTAAATTAAATCAGGAAATTCCAGAATATATTTTAAACTTCAAAAATTCATAACTTTTATTCTGTAACTCCAAATTAAATAATTTATATATGAAAAATTATCAGAAAAATTCAAGGAATCCATCTGTACCATTTTCATGCATGTTAGAACAACTTATAGCTGCTGTTTAGCACAAATCAATTAAATGGCATTTGAATAATCACATATGGAGTTTGAATTTGAATCTTGTATTCAAACCAACTTCATTTAATCTGTTGCTAGTTGCATTAGCTCAAAACACATTCATATTGCCATGTCATGAGCATGCATCATATTGTGCATTGCATTGATTGTGTTCCTTTTTGTGTTGCCGGTAATTGTCCCCTCTCGATAGACGCGATACCGATGACGTGATCGTTGACACTGATGAAGACTCAATGTTATCTTCAGAAGTGCCAGGCAAGCAAAACCCCCTTGTTCATTTTGATAAAATCCCACTCTCTCGCTCCTGCTCTCTTTTACTGCATTAGGACAACAACGACATTTTGTTACTTGCTGCGGTAGCTGAACCCCTTTATCCTTTGCATGACCTGTCATTGCCACAGTAAATAGATGAAACCCACTAGCATGAGTAGGAGTTGTTTGAGCCCTGATGTGCCTACTCATTCATGCTTGTTGTCATGCCTGCTATTGCTTAGAGTTGAGTCAGGTCTGATTCATCGGGGATGAATCAGAGGCGTGTGAACATGTCCTACTGTGTGTGAGCTAAGTGTGTGAACACGATTTGGTAAAGGTAGCGGTGAGAGGCCATGTAGGAGTACATGGTGGGTTGTCTCATTGCAGCCGTCCTCAGAAACTGAGTTCTGTGTTTGTGATCCATGATTCAGCTACTACCACGCATTGGGCCCGAAACCAATGGACCCTCTCGGCTTCTTGATCACCCTTGTCCTCTGTCCAGGAGTTGCAAGTAGTTTCTGGTGTTTGTAGTATGCTGGAGGTCGTGCGCAGCGCTGACCGTAGGGGTGGGCTGTGATGCGGTAGGCACGTGGCACGGTGTACCGGGCGCCCGTTTGGTGTCTCGGGAACCCTGTTCACATCGTTTGGGGCTGTGAGCGAAACTCCGGCCGGATCTCCTCATGGATGGAACCCGAATAGGCAATAAACCTGGACTAGAGACTTGAGTGTTTAGGTAGGCCGTGGCCGACACCCACGTTGGGCTTCCGCTTGAAGGTTGCCGAGTACATGTCGTGTAAACGGCGGTAAGTGGTGAGAGCGTGTGTGAAGAAGTACACCCCTGCAGGGTTAACATCATCTATTCGAATAGCCGTGTCCGCGGTAAAGGACTTCTGGGTTGCTTATATCAGTTCATAGACAAGTGAAAGTGGATACTCTAAAATACGCAAGATAAGCGTGAGTGCTATGGATGGCGTTCTCGTAGGGAGACGGGAGCGGATCCATAGTGGTGTATTGATATGGTGAATATGTGGACTCGTGTGCGCCACCTCAAAAGAGTTACTTGCAGTCATAGTTCAGGATAGCCACCGAGTCAAAGCTGGCTTGCTGCAGTTAAACCCCACCATCCCCTTTGTTGATAATGATGCATATGTAGATAGTTCTGATGTAAGTCTTGCTGGGTACATTTGTACTCACGTTTGCCTATTTTAGTCGTAGTTCAGGATAGCCACCGAGTCAAAGCTGGCTTGCTGCAGTTAAACCCCACCATCCCCTTTGTTGATAATGATGCATATGTAGATAGTTCTGATGTAAGTCTTGCTGGGTACATTTGTACTCACGTTTGCCTATTTTATGTTTTTGCAGAGAGACTTCGGTCTCGCTAGTAGTTCCACGTGGACTTCGACGTTTAGCTTGATACCTCAGCTACGATCTTGTGCCCTCGGCAGGATCTGATAGATAGTCAGGCTTCTCAGCCTTTTTCATTTATAGATGTCTGTACTCAGACATGATAGCTTCCGCTTGTGCTTTGACTTGTATGCTCTGATTGTTGGGTCATGAGACCCATGTTTGTAATGCCTCGCTCCTCGGAGCCTATTGAATAAAATACTTGAGTCGTAGAGTCATGTTGTGATGCCATGTTGTATCTGCACATATCGAGCATATTGTGTGTATGTTATTGAAATGCTTGGTATGTGTGGGATCTGACCATCTAGTTGTTTATCTTTAGTAGCCTCTCTTACCGGGAAATGTCTCCTAGTGTTCCCCCGAGCCATGGTAGCTTGCTACTGCTCCGGAACACTTAGGCTGGCTGGCATGTGTCCTTCTTCGTTCCTGTGTCTGTCCCTTCGGGGAAATGTCACGCATTGAGTACCGGAGTCCTGTTAGCCCGCTACAGCCCGGTTTACCGGAGTCCTGCTAGCCCAGTGCTACAGCCCGGACCCACTTGCTGATGACCGACACGTTCGAAGCTGGGTCATGGATGCCTGTCCTTGTAAGTCTGTGCCACTTTGGGTTTACGACTAGTCATGCCAGCCCGGGCTCTTTATCATATGGATGCTAGCGACACTATCATATACGTGAGCCAAAATGCGCAAACGGTCCCGGGCAAAGGTAAGGCGACACCCGTGGGGATACCGTGCGTGAGGACGCAAAGTGATATGAGGTGTTACCGGCTAGATCGATGTGACATCGAGTCGGGGTCCTGACAGAGGATGACAAGTTTGATGGTTATCATATTCCCTTATAGTATCCATGCCATCACAATAACAATCATAGGTACCAACTTTGTTCTCATAATCAATTGGAGCCTCTTCCGAAATAGTGGAATCATTACTAACTAAAGTCAAGACCTCTCCAAATCAACTTTCATAAATATCGCACTAAGATTCAACACCCTCCAAAATAGTGGGATCACTAATTCCTAAAGTTGACACTCTTCCAAACCCACTTTTGATGATAGTATTATTAATACTCCAGAAGATATAAAGTGAAGTTCATGGAGCATTCTACAATTAATATAGACTAACCAATACCCAAGCTCAAAATATATAAGTGAAGCACACGAAGCATTCTATAAAACCATACTCAAAAGATTTAAATGAAGCACAAAGAGCATTCTATAAGATCATACACAAAAGATATAAGTGAAGTACATGAATCATTCTCTAAATCAATTAAGGGCTATCTCATACTAGCATGGTTCCTAAAGAAAAAGAAAAACACAAAGGACACAAATCATGTGAACAAAAACCGAGGTATACCGATAATTGTTAAAGAAGAAAGATGGGATGCCAACCGGGGCATCCCCAAACTTAGATGCTTGAGTATCCTTGAAATATTTACTTGGGTTGCCTTGGGCATCCTGAATCTTGAACTCTTGCCTCTCTTTATTCTTCTCACATCGGTAACTTCTCCTTCTTCGAACATTTCATCTACACAAAACTTAACAAAAACTTTGTGGGATCCATTAGTACAATAAAGCAAATCACTACCTTTAGCTACTATTGCAAACTCATTCCAATTTCATATTAGCACCATATATATTGTATTCCAACTTAACCATGGTTCATACCCCCCGATACTACCCATAGATTCGTTAAAATAAGCGAACAACACATAGAAAACAGAATGTGTCAAAAACAGGACAGTCTGTAGTAATATGGAAATTTAGTATACTTATGTAACTCCAAACATTATAAAAAAATATCAAAAATTAAAAAATTTGTACATAAGTAATGTGCAAAAAGTTTCAGACCAATTTGACTTTCCAGTAAAAAAGGTAAATTCACGCTCTACAGCCAAAGTTTCTGTTTTTGTACTGCACATAGTAAACAAGCACTCTAATCTCCTAAAACCAAAGCTTGGCACATTATTTTTATAATACAATGGATATATATACAAGGGGATAATCATCTTCATATAAACTTCCATGAAAAATTCTACATTGTTACCATGAACATGAACACAAGTGTTCAAGGTCGACCCTCGCTTCTCCAATGCATAACCTTCAAATCACTTCTCTTATTGAAAAACTTCTTAGGCATATGGGGGAAGTGAATATTTTTGTATTTTCAAAAAAATTGCATGTTTCACCCACAACTAAATATAAACAAAAAGGAAAAAGAAAATCTACTTAGTGAAGAAAGCAAACAAGCATACATGAAAATATCAACCCCACGCTATTGCTCCCCGGCAACGGCGCCAGAACAGAGCTAGATAATCCCCAAGTGCAGGGAATCATTGTAGCAATTCCCGAAGGTGGAAGTTATAAGTATGGAGTGTCGAACCCACAAGAAGATAAAGGCAAGATAAATACTCTCTCAAGTCCTATCTGCCACTGACACGACTCTACATACACCGAATGTTTGCTTCCAACTAGAAACAAGAAATAAAACTACGTTGTGGGTATGAAGAGGATAACTTCGCATGATATCAGAGAGCTAAAATATAAAAGTAGGTGCCGTTATCATAGAGTTAGAATATATAACTTAAGTATCATAAATAGCGAGTGTGGAATAATGATGGGCCGGTGTGCGGAATTGTCCTAGGCAATTGTTAACAAGACTGGTAATCACTATTGCAATTTCATATGAGGGAGATGCATAAGCTAACATATATTTTCTTCTTGGATCATATGCACTTATGATTGGAACTCTAGAAATCATCCGCAACTACTAAAGATCATTAAGGTAAAACCCAACCATAGCATTAACATATCAAGTCCCCTTTATCCCATACGCAACAACTCCCTTACTTGGGTTTATGCTTCTGTCACTCAAGCAACCCACTATAAGCGAATCAAGAACATATTGCAACACCCTATAGTGGGAATCCCTCATGCTTGCGCGACACATAGGGCACAATAGGACAACAACACAATAAAACATACAACTCGTACCAATCTAGATCATCAATCAACCCAAAGTCAAGGATATCTACTCAAAACGTCATAGGATGGCAACACATCATAGGATCATAATATGTGGCATAAAGCACCATGTTCAAGTAGGGATTACAGTGGGGTGCGAGAGAGTGGACCCCGTAAAAGAGATGAGGATGGTGATGTTGATGATGACGATCACCGCGGCGATGATTCCCCTCCTGATGGCACTCCAGCGCCACCGAGAGAGAGGAGGAGAGGTTCTCCCCCTTGTGTTTCCTCCTCCATGGTCTCCTCCTGGATGGGGAAAGGTTCCCCCTCTGGTCCTTGGCCTTCATGGCGATGATGGCCCCTCTTAGATCCTTCGCCATGGCCTCTGGTGATGATGGCCCCCTCTGGCAGGGTGCCAGAGAGGGCCTAGATTGATTTCTTGTGGCTACAGAGGCTTGCAGCGGCGGAACTTCCGATCTCTTTTCTGTTCTGGGGTTTTCTTGATTTATAGGAGGAGTTGGCGTTGATTTCATGCCAAGGGGGCCCACGGGGAGTCCACGAGGCAGGGGGCACGCCCTAGGGGGTAGGGGCGCCCTCCACCCTCGTGGTGCCATTGGGACTCCCCTCCGGTAGATTTTCGTTCCAATATTTTTTATATTTTCCAAAACAAATATCCGTTGATTATCAGCACATTCCGAGAACTTTTATTTCTGCACAAAAGCAACATCACGGTAGTTCTGTTGAAAACAACGTCAGTTTGGGTTAGTTCTATTCAAATCATACCAAAATCATATAAAACTATTGTAAACATGGCATGAATACTTCATAAATTATAGATACATTGGAGATGTATCAGTGAAGTATAAGCATGAACAGCTTTGCATCAGTACTATACTGAAAAACAGAGCCCAGAGGTGAGATGGCTTAACCTGATATGGTAGCTAACTGTTCGAGAGGCTGGGAGTGGGCCTAGCTGCTATGACTTACTGATTATCTATTGATTCATCCATTCAGGGGTGGCTGTGTCATGGGAGCTGGCTTTCCAGATCCAAGAACATTATGTATGAGCTTTCATGCTGAGTATGCATACAATTATGTAGTATGTGCAGTTTGCATGCTCCGAGTTTTTTGGATGGTGATTTTGAAATAGTGGCATTTTTCTCTGGTCCAATTATTAGATCTCTATTTGGTCTCCGATCAGGCAAAACATTTGTTGTCCTTCAGAGTTACCAGGAGGTGATTGATGTCGTCTATCTTAGTTTGCTCATTTGTTTTTGTTCCTTGATTTGAAATACTAACATGGATAGCATGCATATTTTTTTGGTACATAAAAGATCTCTAGGTTGTTCTCAACATCCATATAATTATATTCTTTCGACACAGATCGTGCGATTTCCCATCATATTCTTCACATGACGTTACAAACACCAATCCAAAATTGATGATATTGTGATCCGCTATTTATCCGTGTGTACTAATAGAAACGTGAGTGAGACACAATGCATCCCTTTATTTAAATTCCTTATCCATCGCCCGTGTTCCTCCGCCACCCCCACCCCCACCCCCACCCCAAACCCCACCTGCGTCGAGTTTTCTTCGCTCGGCGAGGCCCCACAACCACCCGAGCCCCTTCGTTCGCACCGGCGAACTCCGGCGAGCTCTGAAAAATGTAGTCTACTGTGATTTAACTAGTGTGGAATATAAAAGGGGAAAACCATAAGCATTGGGAGTATAGTGTTGAGCGTGCCATGGCAGATCTGAAGGTGCAAACCGGACAAAGGCAACTTCGCAACCAAAACAAGAAATCAGAGTAAAGCAGTGGCGATCTATTTTCTTGCTCGATAAATAAGTTGAGCAGATACGAAGGAGTACCACCTCTGGTGTGGTGCTGTGTACGCATCTGCTGAGGATTTGACGGTGCTGCGGTAGCGATGGCTATCGGCAGCGTGGAACTAGATCTAGGAGGGTAGACGGTGGCGGCGGGGCGCCGTGGACGAGATGGTCGTAGGTGCGGGGCCGGCAAGGTGGACGATGGCGGGGATGAAGCGAGAGGACAGGATGCAAGGATCCCAGTCTGAAGCCATGGATGAGAGAGGTCGATCTCTTGTAATGGACAGTGGCGTCGGCGTATCAGCTCCAGCATGGTGGAGCAGGACGGTGGTGGATGGGGTGGCGGGCGGTGGCGGACGGAGGAGGGTAGGGTGGAGAGGGTGTTTTGGCGCCCACGGAGTACGAATGGGGAAAAGGGAGGTAGAGAGGAAGGGGGAACCATGTATTCAGGGTGCGCTTGTCTCAAATGCGAGGAAATTTACAAACTTAGCCTCCATTTAAAATTTGGCGCCCACCGTGTATATGAATATGAACCAGGGAGGGAGTCAATTTCGGCCGAGGACACACTGTGTTTTGGCGCCCACCATGTATGAATCCGGGTGAGAGGTGGTTACGTCATAGTTGGGTGAAATTACAAACCTGCCCCTATCGAAACCTATAGAAATCCAGCAGATAGGCTTTGCGTGGCATGGATAGGCAGTAGTAATTTCCATCTCGCGGAGTGCATGTTTACGCTCGTGCCAGCTCAATTCGAATCCCGTTTGTATTCTATTTTTTTTGGGCGGGATCCATTTTCAATTGGAATTACATTCTATACACATCATTTTTTTATATATACTTTCAAAAGCACAACACCGTTTATACATAAATATGGTTTACAAATGGCATGATCTCAGATTCATAAGGTTGTATCCATCAATTTGGATTTTCAAATATTTGAAACCACTTTATGTTGAAATCCAGAGTATGCATTCCTCGCTAACTATATCCAATTAATGTGTGTTTCATGCGGGTTTTTTTTACTTCTCAAACATGTATAATGTGTTTCACACACGCAACATATAGTATAATCCCGTTTAGACATTAATTGCATATAAACCATGCATTGTTTGTAATTAAAGAATCTATGGATCACCAATATTGATAAACTATATAACATTACACCTGTGCCCAAATTCAAATGAAATATGCATGTTTGATACACCAATTTGCGTTATGATATTAACGATGTCGTGATCTCCAGTTTAAATACTTGAATCCCCTTTAATCCAGATATTCGTCTATAACTCATGCTTATATAGGACTATCTCTCTGGACCTATACGCGTTCATCGTCTCTCAGGTATCTCTCGTGCTACCTGTATGTCGAGAATGATCTTTTATCTTCATACCACACTGATGGTACTCTCTCCCTCGACCTTCATCACTCTATATCTCTCTAAGTATATCTCGCTCCCTGCTATGTGTCTCTAACTATGATTCTCCAAGTGGAATCTCTTTCTGTCACACAAACACGAAACTTTGTTTCCCGGGGTCTCATTTCTCTCTACTATTCCCATGTGTGCCACTCGCACACCCCTCATACAGAGATGTATTTCGCTCCTTAGATATGAGAACCTATGACTCTTCGTCATAAATATATCTTTCTCACACACAAACACAAACTCTGTCTCCCAGGGTCTCATATTTCTCCATTGTTCTCTTGTATGCCGCTCACACACACTCTCTCTCCCTAGATATATCTTGCGTTCCCTCATATGTCTCTCTAGCTATTACTCTTGTTGTGAAATATCTTTCTCTCTCGCAGACACAAAACTCTGTCTCTCGGGATCTCATTTCTCTCTGATATCTGTTTGTATTTGACTCACATGCACCCTCTCTCTATCTCTCTCACACCCACACACATAACTCAGCCTTTTGTTCCACTCGACTCCTATCTCTAACGCACAGTAGCTAGCATCTTTATCTTTCTATTTATCTGCTTCTCCATCAACCTTCTTTCTCGCCCTCACTCTTGATTCCTATCACGCACACTACTACATGCAGTCAAGTGCCCTCTCGCACACATATATAACTTCACCCTCTGAACCACCCGGCGGTCATCTCCAACACCCAAACTAGCGGATGTCCCTCTAGCTAGCATCTCCATCTCTGTATCTATCTGTAGTTTCTCCGTCAACATTTCTTTCTCGCACGAAGTCTTGCTTCCTATCACCCACATTATATATGTCTCTCCATACATATGCATTTATAGGTTGATCTCTTTTGCACAATCGTTGTGCCTCACTCCCTCTGCTCGCCGTAGATGCATGCTCTAGCCCACGCCACTATCTCTTAAAGACAAAAACACATGCTCAATTGTCAGGCCTTCTTCCCTGCATTCTCACATGGATGCATATTGTCGTACCGATCCGTCTCTCCCATGTCGTTGATCTTATGACTTATGTCTTCTTTCTTTTATCTTGATCATGCGCGCGCGCGCACACACACACATCCCATGTATACATGTATACCTCTCACACATGCACGTTCAAGGTCTCTATGTCTCCATACATAGTTAATTACCCTCAATCCTAATGCCACATCGAATCGTTCTCCTCTTTTGTGCACATAACTTCCGCCTGGATTGGTAAAACACACACTCACGCTTAACAATCTCCTTCTAGCTACCCCGCCCCCGCCTCTCACTCTTCCCCTATATCCCCAAAACAAATAAGAGAATCCCTTTGTTTAATTCCCGCCTACATGCACCATCAATATATAGTAGTCTTCCTCGGTGTCTCTCGAACAAACACGTTCTCTAGATATCGACTCCTCTCACGCGCACACACCTTCTCTTCCCTCTCTACGGGCATTCTCTCTCTTGCACCCCATCGTTGGTGGCCTCTGCCATACACATCACCTCTCTATGATGAAGCCATGCACACTTACACACACGCACACACACACCCCACACACACTAAGACTCCATCTCTCTCTCTCTCTCTCTCTCTCACACACACACACACACACACACCCCCCCCACACACACTAAGACTCCATCTCACACACACATGCTCTAGGAGGAGCATTTGTTCCTACCACCCTTCATCCAACCTTACCCGTATGATAAACAATCACCTTTATTTACTTGCATAACATGGACAAATTCCCCTTTACTTTAGTAGTCAGCAAACTTATCATCTGTACCCTTATAAAAAAACGAGTTGGCGATGATGGTGTGCCTGCCATCTTGTAATACACACCGTATGATCTATATCCGATGGATAGAAAGCAAACTATGATAATTTTACCAAACATACTCGCACCTCTCTCCACATCATTATCTCCCACAACCTCATTGCTCAGCAATTAAAAAAGGAATAAGTCTCTGGAACAATCTAGCATGCATGGTGGCCACTGCCGCCTGCTGGCGCCGTCCATCCCCATGCCTCCGCCCGTTCCGACCACCAGTCACCACCATGCTCCACTCCTCCTCACCTTATCTCTCATCTTTCATTTTTTCGACATTCTCAAGATACCAGTTTTCCGATAAAATTCTCAAGATATCATTAGTTTTTACACATGGGATTACTCCTGCATGGGTCAATCACAATAGGTGTTTTGTAAAAAAATGCATTTTGATGTTTCGTGCAATGCACGAGAATCTCGCTTGTAATTATATAACGCAAATCACGAGCAGGAAGTCACATTTTTTGACACAACCACGTTAACATGGCCACATAAATCACTAGCTAAAGTAAATACCATTATACTTATATCCCGATGCAAAAGGTTGAGTACATGTCCGAAGAGTAAAGTCGCACACACACACTCTGTCTCTCAGAATCTCTCTCTCACACACACACCCGTTACATGACGCCCACTTAAGCAGACACGTATGTTACAATTTGTGCACCCTCGGGTACATGTGATGCTGCGCATTTATTTAAGCCGGAAGGCAAACCCAAACAGTAGCTGCATTCATTCCCCTCCCGCCGCCTCTTCTCTGGTCGCTGTCACTTGGTAGCCATGGCCCGGCTGAAGGTAACAACATACGCCATACTCCCGCCGGAGCGACGCTTTAATATGGAAATTTTAGTGGTCATGCATGCATCTTTTTGTGCTAGCACTCCTATATAAGGGTTGACCGGTCGCTTCCCGTGGACGTGCGCAGGCGGTGGAAGAGGAAGGAGAAGGGAAGCAGGCTGTGGAGTAACGTGTTTACCACAATTTCTTAGGAAACTGAGTGCAATAATTGAGTAGTTTTGCAAACTACCAGTAGTACTACACGTGAAACGGTTCAAAACCTATACTCCCTTGCCAGCGTGCGCTTCCCGCGTGAAACGGTCAGTGTTGCCCTAGAGCGTCAGTGCCGCATTAATGGCCGGCCAGAGCGGAGGCGACCTCTCACTGGCGCCGGCTTTGAAGTGGAGCGATGGTCGAGAGAGTGCCGCTTCCTGGTGCACGCGACTGCTCCGCGTCGAGACTGGCCATAGGCCCTGTTTGGATCCATGGGTTAGAGTTAGTTTGACCTAGTTGGGGCTCAAATATCCCTAAAGTTTCCAAGCATGAGGGTTTAAATTGGAGCAAGTTGCATCGAACCCACCAAAAAAAACTATCCCACCCAAGAGGTGCTAACTGGAGATAGTTCTCATTGGGACCACTGGAAAATCACTTTTCTCCCTCCATCAAGTGCATTTATTGTCAATCTAACCCTGTCACCCAAACACCTCTTTGGCTACAGTTAGTTCAGGCTTAGTCATGAGTTAGTCTAACCTCTAGCTAAGTTAGAGTATCAAACATGAGCAGTATAGGACATGCAAGTTGCTCAAAGCATATAGGCAAATTCGTACGTTAAAGGATTTTTTTCTTTTTGAAAACGGAACGTGAAAGGAATTTCTTTTAGAATGCTCTTGGCATGTCTCTAACATGTGATGAGTTAACCGACCTCAATAGACGACAAAAACGCCAGCCCGCCGCACTTTGATAGAGACGAGGAGGGAGAAGCGATACAGACTGCTGGATTACTAGAGATAGGTGTCGCACGTAAGCCAAGAAATATGGTGATAGGGTGGGTTAGCCATGTACTAGTATGATGTAACTACACTGGGCTGCCGTGTTTCGTACTCTTCTAGTCCACTGTGGAGATGATTGGTTAATTTTATATCACTGAATAATATTAAATATAATGAGTGCAGACGCTCCACCACGAGGTTCCTTGCTCCTTCTCGGTTGTCTGGAATCTATGTTCTTCCACTCTATTTTTTTACATGAGCTTTGTTCATCCTTTTGCCAACACGCGAGACATCTAGCATCAAGGTGCACGTGTTATGCAAGGATCGTTCCATCTATATGAAGAACACGTGGGACTGGAACTACGAGACGGACATGTACCCTAGAGTGGACGTACGAACCTGAGTAATGTAGCGCAGTAAGTGAAGTAGAAAAGCACAAATTGTATGAACATGCGTGGCATATAGGGTGTGTTTGGTTGCGTTCTCGTCTCAGCATAGTTGTTCCCTCTTCATGCATGCTCAACTCAACACCCCTCTTCATGCATGCTCAACTCAACACCCCTCTTCATGCATGCTCTCTTCATGCATGCTTTTACTAGTGTATTTGTGCTAACCTAGTGTGGACTCATGCACCCTCCATACACTCTACCAAACACCCAAAAGTGGGCCGAGAAGGGAACTCTTGGGCGGCATTTGTCTCTTACTACGTACTACCACTAAATGTTGTACGTGCAATGCACGGTGATGTTATGGAGTACGTGCCTAAGTACTCTACTACTACTATATTAGTTGGAGGCACATATTAACTTTTATATTTGTTTACTTGTATGCCCCGAGACCTTCCAACTAGACGTGTCTTTCTCTCCAGGTTGCACTTTGTATCGTTCATACCACTAAGTACTACTACGTGTGGTCTTCGACGCAGAAGTGGAAGAAGTGGAGACGCTCTACCACGTTGTTTTTTTACGCTAGGCTCTACCACACTGTTCATGTCCCACTCCTTTTGCTGACGTGTGGGACATCCAGCATGTGCCGTGTTTGGCACCCTTCATCGTAAGAGTTGAAACGCTAGCATTCATCAGAAATAAAAAATAATTATAAATCATCAGTGATACTATTTTTTTGCGAACCAAACAGTAGTGATACTATACCACGCGGTTTCATTGCTCCTCGATATCGGAAAGAATACTTCCGTTTGCCAACATGTGGGACTTCGACCATCCTGGTCCACTTGCCATGCACGCAGAACTCGAAGGGAGAGTCACCCAGGTCGTCGCGCCGCACTAACAATGACTAATGAGCTGTGAAATCACATGCCCACTTCCCACTTTGAAGTTGCTCGGACGAAGGAACCATCATGACTTCGTTGAATTCCGCTTCTTGAAGAAAACTACTGTACCAGCAGTACTGCTAGCTACAATAGTTACTCCAACAGAGGCCTCCATTCGTTCATACGATAGGAATTTCATAGGAATATGAAAATCATAGGAAGTGAGATGACATGCATCTCAATTCCTATAGAGAAAGAGATGCCATTTGATGCATAGGATAGGAATTTTTCAATTTAGTCTAGGCTAATGTACTGGTAATTTGCTCTAAAAACTATAGTAGTAACTAGTAGTACTGGTACATGCTCGTACTCAGACACAGACACACACACACACTAACTACTAGTACTACTACTTCTCACATGCTGGCAAAATGTCGTCGTTCTCCTTCCCGGCTTTGTCGGCGACACCCCACCGTGCTTGGATCTCCGTCGACCTCTCCGCAGCAGCGCGTGCGTCCTTTTCTTTCTTGCGGCAGTGGGCCTCTCTTTTCTTGAGTTCTTTCTGACTTCCGCTCCCTCTGTGCGGCTTTGGCCGCCTCTTGCTCTACCGCCCATTCGGCCTTGGCATCTTTAAATTCCTCCCACATAGTTGTGAGGTCGCGAGCGGCGATGAACTCGGCACGGCGGGATGCCATCGCTTCCCTACCATTTTGTGTGCGGTCGGGGGCGGCGAGGAACTCGGTGCGACCGGATGCCATCACTGCCTTACCGGTTAGTGTGCGGCACGGTGGCATGAACGACGCTTGGTGAGAGCTCTGGAGTGGAGTGGCCGGACAAACGTATAGTGCATTGGTTTGTCAAGAGCTCAAGGACAGAAGACGAAGCAAATTTTGAGTCCCCTTCAATCCTGGTCATTTATTACCGAGTAAAATGCATTGGCGGTCATCGAACTTGTCTTGATAGCTCACTTTGATCATTGTATATGAGATATGGTGATTATACGATCACTGGCTCAACGTATAGCTCCGTATTTGTCTGGTTGACCAGTCAAATAGTCCGCATGCGCCTCATCAGCTCTTGTTCTTTATCTATCTACGCGGGCCTACTTGTCAATGGAGAAAGAAATACTGTAAAAACCAAAATTATGCGTATGTGGGGAATCAAACCACGGACTCGTCGCTGCAACGCACCCTGGTCAGCCAAATGAAAATGAAATACTTTGAGTCAGACACTCACGCTGACACTGTCAAAGCATGCAAATGCATGCACGTCGCCCTCTAAATCAAAGTCCTGCTCATGGCACAACGCAAACGGCAAGCCCACCACCTGCGCGCCCCGGTGGTGCATGACATTACTGTTTAGACGTTTGATGAAGGCTACGTGAACGCCGAGCATGTATTCACCTGGCTCAACACCAACAGTCATACTTGGACCGCCTTGCTCATGTATATCGTCCATCACAACGACAATCTATAAAAGAACCTAGCTAGAGAGGGTACTATGGTAGTATGGTACGGAGTATGTACTATCGTGAGCGACCGATCTTAGTGCCACTGCACACCGAAACCCCTTCCATCGCTAGTGTGCGCTTCCCACCTGAAACGGTCACCGTCTCTCCAGAATGTCAATGCCGCATTCACCATACTTCACTGCAGGTGCAATTGGTGTGTCACTGAAATGCGGGCCAGATGCCCGTTGGGCCCACATGTCAGTAACCCAACACATCTGCAGTTAAGTCACTGAAGCAGCGTCCGCATTCACGCCCAACGAACCTACTCATGCGCTAGTTGTCCACCGTCTACCGCGGCTCATTGCCATTCGCCTGCTATATTAACTTGAGCCCCAGCTCCCAGCCATAGCCAAAGACCCACACTTATTCTCCTCTGGTCCCTTCCTTCTGTCGGCACCACTCCAACCATGGCCTCCTAGCGCTCCGAAGATCTCTTTGACATACTGTCGCAGGAGCAGATGAGGGACATCGGCGGCTCCGCTTCGGGCATGCTCCAAAGCTCTCTTCGACGTACTGTCGCAGGAGCAAACGAAGGAGATAGCCGGCACCCCCCGGCCTCCCTCCGCCGCCACGACCACGAAGCCGGCGCGCGTGCGCAGGCGCAACCGGCAGCGAGGAAGAGTAGTACACGGTAGCTCGCCGCCGCTCTGGTCCCGGGAAGGCCACCGCTACTCCACTCAGTCCGCCAAGCTTGGTGGGGTAAACATCGGCGGCCGATTAGCCGCTTGACAGCGATGTGGAGGCGGAAATCTTCAGAACCTTGTGCTTCGGAGGGGGAGGTTATCGAGGTGGATGAGGAGGAGGCAAAGGCAATGGTTGGCTTTCTCAAAAAGTTTCAGAACAATTTGACTTTCCAGTAAAAAGGTAAATTCACGCTCTACGGCCAAAGTTTCTGTTTTTGTACTGCACATAGTAAACAAGCACTCTAATCATCCTAAAACCAAAGCTTGGCACATTATTTTTATAATACAATGGATATATATACAAGGGGATAATGATCTTCATATAACCTTCCATGAAAAATTCTACATTGTTACCATGAACATGAACACAAGTGTTCAAGGTCGACCCTCGCTTCTCCAATGCATAACCTTCAAATCACTTCTCTTATTGAAAAACTTCTTAGGCATATGGGGGAAGTGAATATTTTTGTATTTTCAAAAAAAATTGCATGTTTCACCCACAACTAAATATAAACAAAAAGGAAAAAGAAAATCTACTTAGTGAAGAAAGCAAACAAGCATACATGAAAATATCAACCCCACGCTATTGCTCCCCGGCAACGGCGCCAGAACAGAGCTAGATAATCCCCAAGTGCAGGGAATCATTGTAGCAATTCCCGAAGGTGGAAGTTATAAGTATGGAGTGTCGAACCCACAAGAAGATAAAGGCAAGATAAATACTCTCTCAAGTCCTATCTGCCACTGACACGACTCTACATACACCGAATGTTTGCTTCCAACTAGAAACAAGAAATAAAACTACGTTGTGGGTATGAAGAGGATAACTTCGCATGATATCAGAGAGCTAAAATATAAAAGTAGGTGCCGTTATCATAGAGTTAGAATATATAACTTAAGTATCATAAATAGCGAGTGTGGAATAATGATGGGCCGGTGTGCGGAATTGTCCTAGGCAATTGTTAACAAGACTGGTAATCACTATTGCAATTTCATATGAGGGAGATGCATAAGCTAACATACATTTTCTTCTTGGATCATATGCACTTATGATTGGAACTCTAGAAATCATCCGCAACTACTAAAGATCATTAAGGTAAAACCCAACCATAGCATTAACATATCAAGTCCCCTTTATCCCATACGCAACAACCCCCTTACTTGGGTTTATGCTTCTGTCACTCAAGCAACCCACTATAAGCGAATCAAGAACATATTGCAACACCCTATAGTGGGAATCCCTCATGCTTGCGCGACACATAGGGCACAATAGGACAACAACACAATAAAACATACAACTCGTACCAATCTAGATCATCAATCAACCCAAAGTCAAGGATATCTACTCAAAACGTCATAGGATGGCAACACATCATAGGATCATAATATGTGGCATAAAGCACCATGTTCAAGTAGGGATTACAGTGGGGTGCGAGAGAGTGGACCCCGTAAAAGAGATGAGGATGGTGATGTTGATGATGACGATCACCGCGGCGATGATTCCCCTCCTGATGGCACTCCAGCGCCACCGAGAGAGAGGAGGAGAGGTTCTCCCCCTTGTGTTTCCTCCTCCATGGTCTCCTCCTGGATGGGGAAAGGTTCCCCCTCTGGTCCTTGGCCTTCATGGCGATGATGGCCCCTCTTAGATCCTTCGCCATGGCCTCTGGTGATGATGGCCCCCTCTGGCAGGGTGCCAGAGAGGGCCTAGATTGATTTCTTGTGGCTACAGAGGCTTGCAGCGGCGGAACTTCCGATCTCTTTTCTGTTCTGGGGTTTTCTTGATTTATAGGAGGAGTTGGCGTTGATTTCATGCCAAGGGGGCCCACGGGGAGTCCACGAGGCAGGGGGCACGCCCTAGGGGGTAGGGGCGCCCTCCACCCTCGTGGTGCCATTGGGACTCCCCTCCGGTAGATTTTCGTTCCAATATTTTTTATATTTTCCAAAACAAATATCCGTTGATTATCAGCACATTCCGAGAACTTTTATTTCTGCACAAAAGCAACATCACGGTAGTTCTGTTGAAAACAACGTCAGTTTGGGTTAGTTCTATTCAAATCATACCAAAATCATATAAAACTATTGTAAACATGGCATGAATACTTCATAAATTATAGATACATTGGAGATGTATCAGTGAAGTATAAGCATGAACAGCTTTGCATCAGTACTATACTGAAAAACAGAGCCCAGAGGTGAGATGGCTTAACCTGATATGGTAGCTAACTGTTCGAGAGGCTGGGAGTGGGCCTAGCTGCTATGACTTACTGATTATCTATTGATTCATCCATTCAGGGGTGGCTGTGTCATGGGAGCTGGCTTTCCAGATCCAAGAACATTATGTATGAGCTTTCATGCTGAGTATGCATACAATTATGTAGTATGTGCAGTTTGCATGCTCCGAGTTTTTTGGATGGTGATTTTGAAATAGTGGCATTTTTCTCTGGTCCAATTATTAGATCTCTATTTGGTCTCCGATCAGGCAAAACATTTGTTGTCCTTCAGAGTTACCAGGAGGTGATTGATGTCATCTATCTTAGTTTGCTCATTTGTTTTTGTTCCTTGATTTGAAATACTAACATGGATAGCATGCATATTTTTTTGGTACATAAAAGATCTCTAGGTTGTTCTCAACATCCATATAATTATATTCTTTCGACACAGATCGTGCGATTTCCCATCATATTCTTCACATGACGTTACAAACACCAATCCAAAATTGATGATATTGTGATCCGCTATTTATCCGTGTGTACTAATAGAAACGTGAGTGAGACACAATGCATCCCTTTATTTAAATTCCTTATCCAACCTACAATATTTTCTTCAGTATTTTAAAATTGTATCCTAATAAAAATCTTAACACTGTGGAAAACTTTCTTTTATATTTGTTTGAGGAATTATGTGTCAACTAGTAATGCATCGAGCGTTGAAAATGTCCATTGTATGCACCTAAACCATTGTGTAATATATGTATCTAACATTGGAGCATTCATGCCACTATCAGTTTCAAATCTGCAAGGTTTGAAAATACCACTTAGGACCGACTTGCCGCTTAGGCGACTGGCTCCATGCCGCTCTAGACTCTTCCCTTACCCAATCCCTTCTCCCTCAATCCTTCTTTCTTCAATTCTTTCCCATCCTTTTCCCCAATCTGTCTCTCCTTTTCCCTTCCTCCGACACACCCTCTCCTTCGATTCTTAAATCGATCAGCACCTTTTTTCAATTCCGGTGAGGAGAGCCTTCTCTTCCTTTTCTATCACAGATCTGATGAATCCTCAGCAGGATCCCATTCTTGTCTCGTGGATTGATTCTACACTTCTACCCAGACGTACTGTACAATCTTCTATGGAGACGGATATTTCCCTGGATATGCAAGCCCTAAACCTACAAGATCCGAAAGTTGCCTCTATCAAAGCTGTCCAAGAAACTATGGAAGTGGGAGCACATGCGAAGTACAACATACTCATCATTCTTGCAGCCACTGGAATGGGACCAGCTTGTGTTCTCAATTTGCAAAACCTTGCAGCAGGCTATGACCAGAGCTTGGAGAAGCAATTACCATAGAATATCACAGGTATCTAGGTCGATGTTCATGGCGCATTTCAGAACTTTAGATGCTATGATGTTTGTTTTTACAAGGCAGCCTTGGATTATGGGTTCTGATAATCTACTGCTTCAGTGGCTTGATCCTGAGGATGAAGCAAAAGAGAAGGGAAAATATTGTTTCAACACTATATATGTGACTGTCAGAATTTATGGAGTCCCAACAAGATTCAAATCGATTCAATTGTTAAGAAGCATTTTGGAGCAGGTGGGAGAGCCCTCTGAATTCCATCATTTGCACCAAGGAATGTTATTTACCAGAGCTAAGTATATGTGGGGGACTGCCAAGTTACAAATCAATGCTGCTATTATGGACAGAATTATGGTCACTTTTCCAAATGAATCATTTGCCTTGGCCTATCTGTTTTATGAGAAGATTGGAAGGATTTGCTATTTTTGTGGAATTATGTTCCACAATGTTCAGGGATGCACTCTTAGGAATCAGATTACCTTGGAAAGGCACAAAAGGGGAGTTTCTGCTAGGGATGTTCCATCATAGAGAGTTGGAGAGTGGATTACTGATCCGGAGCTTATCCCGCAATTTGATTCTACACATGGAAGCTCTTTAAATCATGGGTTAAATATATTTCAGAATCCACAACTCATAAGATTTTAGCATTTATTTGCAGACGACGGAAAAGAAAAGGGCTTAGCTTGTGTTGATGGTTCAAGTGATTTATGTAGGAAGAAAGATAAAGAAAAATTGGTTAGAAGTTCCAATCATAGAGATTCAAATTCACAATCCAAAGATGTTAATGTGGAGGAGCAACAACATATCCACCATCATAGTGGGCGACTAGATAACAACATTCACGAGGGAAATCTGCATGATTGCCACCTTGTCACCATTCAATCGGTGGCAGTAGAAAAGACTCACAACACTAATGTTGGGGCCAGTCAACCTGAACGACAAGGCGTTGCAGGTCAATGTACCAATATTCATCCTACTCAAAACAACCCAACAGACACAAGACAAGAAGGCCAACTACCCCAATCCATAGATACTATTCCTTTTGCACCCACAGAAAGTACATCCACACTTCATATCACTAAGAACTTAAACACATCTTCCGTGCCAGTTTCCATTGCTCTACCTTGCCCCACTGTTCATATCACTAAGATCCTTAGCCACCAATCCAATCTCAGTTACACTGATCATATGTTCCTTCCCATATGAGTAATACACTACAAAAATATACACTTCCGTGATGATACGTGTTTGTCACAGTAGGTCGCGTTTTCTGTCTTGCATGTACATCCATGACAAATTTATGACAGAATCATGATAGTCATTCCTGTGCTGTCGTAGAAGTGTTCCATGACATTACCAAAATTATCATCACGGAAGTGTCCACTTCCATGACGATAAATCGCGTGTCACAGAAGTGCTTTCGTCAAGGGTGACCGACACGTGGCATCCACCATAACGGAATGCCGTTAAGCTATCAGGTTGGGTTTTGGATCCGATAACCCGTTAACAGCCCCGACCAATGGGGATTTTCCATGTGTAAAATCATCATTGGCTGGAGGAAACATGTGTCAGCTCATCGTTGGGACAAATGTCATCCACTCATTGGACAAAAGGCACCTATGATACGTCGACACGTGGCACGGTCCATCGAGTTTAAATGGGCCGGCCCAACTAAGGGCCCACAAGATTTTGCGGACCATAATGGGCCGGCCCAGCTAAACGCCCACGAGATTTTGCGGAGCATAATGGGCTGGCCCAGCTAAAGGCCCACAAGTTTTCATGGCCCATAACGGGCCGGCCCAGGTAAAGGCCCACAAGATTTTTGTGTGCCATAATGGGCCGGCCCAGGTAAAGGCCCACAAAATTCTTGTTGATCATAATGGGCCGGCCCAGCTAAAGGCCCCAGGGATTTCGCTGACACTAATGGGCCGGCCCAGCCGTAGGCCCACAAGATTTTGAGGACCCTAGTAGGCCAGCCCATTAACTGGCTACCATGTTTTGGGCCAAATGCCGACCCATATTTGATCCGGTCCATTAATGGCCTGCCACGTTCCGGGCCTAATAATGGCCCATATATGATCTGGCCCGTTAAAAGCCTCCCATGTTCTGGGCCAAATCACGGCCCAGATCAGGTCCGACCCTTTAAGAGGCTTCGGCCTCAATGATGGCCCATATCAGATTCGGCCCGTTAACTGGACGCTATGCTTTTGGGCCCACTTGCTAAAGGCCCATTTAGTAAATCGGCCTGATATTAGTTTCGGCCTGTTAAGGGCCCGTTTAACATTTCGGCCCTATATTAATTTCGGCCTGTTAAAAGCCCGTCATATAGTTGGGCCTAACTACGGCCCGGTTTGCATCCGGCCTGCTCGCAGCCGATATCTGATTGGGCCAAACAAGGACCGAGACAATTTTGGCCTGTTAAAAGCCCGTGATTTGATTCGCACAATCATGGGCCGGGGTCCAATTCGGGCTGCTGCCGGCCCATGAGCTGTTCGGCACGTTTCAGGCCCAACCTACTTCTCAGCCTCCTAAAAGCCCATTGAGTTTTCTTGCGAAAAGAGGGCCGGGGGTTACTCGGCCTATTAAAGGCCCGAATCTACTAGTGGGCCAGTTTGACGGGGCCCATGATGCGGATCATACATCGTGATTGCATGACGGCCCGATTATGTACCGTAATTTTACGGTTTGGCCGCTTTACTGCGAAGACAGGATATATATACAGTAAAATAACTGCAGCATCATGAATAAGAAAAAACCTAGACTATACAATAAAGAAATTACGGCATATTACATCCACTGGGCATCAAAGTTCGCCACTATGATAATAAAGCACAAGCAGACAGCAGATTACATACACTGGGCATCAAAGATCGCCACCAGTGCAAATAAACACGCCGACAAAATAATATACAAAACCGACAGCACTTCAATAGAGTTCAAGAAAGGTTAGCCCTGCTGGCGAGCTGCAGCGCAAGCACCTGAGCAAGATGATGAGACTGCGCTTGTTCAACACTTATATCTTCCTCACTCTGAAAGATAAACAAGCAGACAGATGACAGGTTTTGCACATAAAAGTATCAGTGCTGACAATTCATCACATTTCTTACTGACGAATAAAGTGACACAGTTTAAAAATGCATTAACACAATATGGTATTGTTCAGGTCAAGACATGGCAGGAAATGACATTGTGAAGGAGTTGGCAGCTTCACGACACCACTGGATTACAGATCAAGAACTCATACGTATCAATGGTTAGTGTGTTGTCAATTTATCCCATTTTAGATAGGCAAAAACAGAGACGGTTTAAATAATAGTAGAATGATATGACATTGTTCATAGTTAAGACATTGCAGAATATGACATTGTGCTGTAGTGGGTAGGTTCACCACACCACTGGATTACGGATGAAGAACAGAAGCATACATGCAGTGCAAAAGAAGATCACTTGCTCTGTATAGTTTAATTTACATGGTATGAAGAAGGAACTTGGTTGTACAACTGAAAACTTAAATTGAGAAGGACAAACTTTTGTTTATGAACTACTCCCTCCGTTCCTAAATATAAGTCTTTTAGAGATTTCAATATGAACGACATACGGATGTATATAGACATAGTTTAGAGTGTAGATTCACTCGTTTTGTTCCGTATGTAGTCCATATTGAAATCTCTAGAAAGGCTTATATTTAGGAACGGAGGGAGTACATAATAAACTTTAAACATGCAATTTGATGCAAACACCAAAAATAAACAGCTGTTGAATTCATGCCTAACCAAATATACACAACAAAGTTTGAAGGCTTGAGAAGGACAAACTTACATTACTGGTGAAGACAGGCTCTATAAAGTCCTTGTCCATGCTGATGGGGGGGGGGAATTCAAGAAGTTTACCACAAAATCTTGTTCATAAGCATTGCCTTTATTCTACATTTTGTTAAGAGCATATATAGATGTGATAATATACGAAAAAATGGAGAATATTTAAGATAAGATGAAGAGTGATGCTACATAACCAAGTAGCTATAAATGTATGTGCAGCGATACAGGCAAAAGGCACAAGCCAAGAGCAATGCACAGCTAAACTTCTTCAGTACCAACCTTATGGTAAGAGTAAATATAGATCTGATGTGTAGAAAATGGAGGGCATAGGAAAATAAGCTGCAAAGTGATGGTACATGAACAACTACCTGTCAATATAAGTAAAATGATAAAGGACAACATGTACTTACAAGAACAATGCAGAGCTAAAAAATTCATTGGCATTGGATATATTCTACACTAATGTAACCATTCATACAGATCAGATAATTTGGAGCGAACAATTGATAAGCAAGCTATCATGCATACTGCTGTCACATAATGAACCAGGTATGTATGCAAGTACAGTGATACAGGACAACAGGTACTAACAAGAGCAAAGCAGCGGGCAGCATATTTGCGATATCCTGTCGTTCTTTTCAAACCGGAATTCTTCTTCGAGCAGATTTCCTGCAAAAAAGATCCGTAAAGCACATGCGGAAAAGTAGAAGTTCAAATTGTCATGTGATTTCATAGACAGTACCTCATCCTGGGAACGAGACCAGTGCATAACAAGGTTTTTCCATTCAATGTCTTCTAAATTTAGCACAGGAGACTTCACCGGAAATTCGTTTATAGACTTGCCATCAAAGTGTGATTTCCTCAGGTAACACCGATACTGCTGCAATGCTTCCTTGAAAAGCACAAGCAAGCTTTGCTCGTCATGACTATCCAGATTGACCCTCGCCTAGTTACAACAATGTAATGTAAATCATTGATGTGTTCGATCAGCAGAAAACAGGAAAATAATAACCATGAATAATAGCACTTACACGTAAGTTGGACAGGAAGATGTGAAAATGGTGTTTGTCTTCACTATAATCTTCCCATGATGGGAATATATGCACGTAGTCCCTAACAACATTGAAAGCATTGTCTTTTAAACTGGGAATAAATGGAATGGGGTTCCAATCTGCAGGAATTGGCCGTCTCTGCAGTTGGGATAGGTCTTCGGCCGGTGGACTTGCTGTACTTTTTGCTGGAGTGGGATTTTTCTGTGGTACTGCTGGTGCTATGGCAAATGAAATCGGTATACCTTTTGCTGGAGTGCAGGTCCTGTGTGGTGGGGCTAGTGGTGTGGCCAGTGAAGTATGGGTACAGTCTGCTGGAGTCGGTCCTACGTTTTGTGTCACTGGTTGTACAACCAATATAAGTGGGGCGCTGTCTGATTTCTCCGGCACCACCACGTTTTCCAAGGACTTTGCTGGTGCTCCTTCGGGTTCGGCAATCACCCTCTTCCTTTTTGATGTCTGATGCACAAGAACAACATTTGAGTGGAAAAACATGGTATGATGACAGATGGAATATGTATTGATAATGGATGGGCATGGCATCTCGAGTTATATGATGAGTAAACTAAGCAGATGGCGGTGCAACAAAGTAGAAGAAATGCAAGACAACATATGCAAGATACGCGCAATCAATAAAACCTTGCCAAATTAGAACAGGCACCTTGATGGGTGAACAGGACAGGCCATCTGCCTTTGACTCCTCGAGGTTAGAATAGTCATTAGGATGATATTCTGAACAAGAATCAACAGGTGGGGAGCGTATGAGTTTCATTGCTTCCAGAATGGCACTCAATGCCTTGGTGCCAATTTTGTAAGTCATTGCAGTGTTCCACAATATTCTTCTGATGCGCGGATTCTGATATTCACTGTAATTGCGTATAATATCTGAGAACCATGAAAACATAAATAGTTGTGAGATTATCTTTGTAATGCAGATGATATTCTAATATAGGGGCGCCCCTGTAAACACTTGTGTGCTATCACTGGATTCTGATGAGAGAGCTCATGTGTGCTGTAATATGGTGCGTGCATTTATATAATCTGGCACAAGTACACAAAAAATAGGCTCCAGAAGTAAGGATAGCTGGCAGATGACAGGTTCATAATATACTGTATAGAGAGTTTATTGCCAAACCATGATAACAAGAGCACACAGCAACTAGGCAGATCATAGTGTACATAACAGGGGTACACCATAACCACGATATATAAATCGGGAAAGTGGAACTGGCTTGAAAATACGGTGTTGTATTGCCGCTAGTAATTGAAAGCCTATCGATCACGTACAGGCCAGCTCTATCAGCTGTTGACTGCAGATGTCCCTGCGCCCCTTCCTGACAAGGAACATACTGTACGTACTAAATACAGAATAAACAAAGAGGAACATGTTAAAGAACAGAAGAGGAAGCATATTCTTGAGGTTCCGCTTCATTGCATACAATGTTGGTTGCCCACTCATGATGAATCACAGCGCCCAAAGAAATGCAATTCCATGTTGTCTCTCTATATGTGGCAATTTTGAAAAAGAGTCATTAGGATCATATTCTGAACAAGAGTCAACAGGTGGGGAGCGTATGAGTTTCATTGCATCCAGAATGGCACCCAATGCCTTGGTGCCAATTTTGTGAGTCATTGCAGTGTTTAGCTTCAAGAGTGGACTGCTGCTAGTGCGACACAAAGCAGCTACACAGATCATAGTGTAGATATAACGGGAAAACCTTAAGCATCAGAGTAAAATCAGCAAAGTGGAACTTGCTGGAATATATGTGCTAGTTTGCCGGTACGGCTAGAAAGGCTTCGGATACCAGCTCTCTTCAAGTGAAGGTGCGGTACTGTTAATATCAGTGTAACTCTCAAAGGCGACACAGCTCCCCGCATTTCCTTGCTGTTCTTATAGGATTCAAGTGGGCAGGCCACTACAAATCCTATTCCTATGTTTACAAGATCCTACGAATCAAAGAGGCTCAAAGTGTCCATCACAACCGACCGTATAGACCTCTACACTGCAAATGTCCCTGCTCATCTTCAGTACAAGGAACATACTGTACTACTATCAAACTCCCTCCGTTCCAAAATATAAGTCTTGGTAGAGATTTCCACTATGGATCACATACAGATGTATCCAGATACATTTTAGAGTGTAGATTCACTCATTTTGCTCCATATGTAGTCCATGGTGGAATCTATACAAAGACTTGTATTTAGGAACGGAGAGAGTACATATTAAAGAAGAACGGAAGAGGAACATGGTAAAGAAGAGCAAGCAGATTTTGGATAATAAAATGTTGGTTGCGCAGTGCCCACACATGATGAACCAGAGCGCATTAAGAATGCAACTCCCAGCTGTCTCTCGACCATTTCAGGCGGTTGGATGAAGATCCTACGTCTCCTAACCCATCTTCTTCCTCGTCTCTGATTCTTCCCATACAGAACACCGCACGGGCCGCCGGCCGGACCACCGGCCCCCACCGCCCGTGTTCCTCCGCCACCCCCACCCCCACCCCCGCCCCAACCCCCACCCGCGTCGAGTTTTCTTCGTTCGGCGAGGCCCCACAACCACCCGAGCCCCTTCGTTCGCACCGGCGAACTCCGGCGAGCTCTGAAAAATTTAGTCTACTGTGATTTAACTAGTGTGGAATATAAAAGGGGAAAACCATAAGCATTGGGAGTATAGTGTTGAGCGTGCCATGGCGGATCTGAAGGTGCAAACCGGACAAAGGCAACTTCGCAACCAAGACAAGAAATCAGAGTAAAGCAGTGGCGATCTATTTTCTTGCTGCGATAAATAAGTTGAGCAGATACGAAAGAGTACCGCCTCTGGTGCGGCGCCGTGTACGCATCTGCTGAGAATTTGACGGTGCTGCGGTAGCGATGGCTGTCGGCGGCGTGGAACCAGATCTAGGAGGGTAGACGGTGGCGGCGGGGCGCGGTGGACGAGACGGTCGTAGGAGCGGCGCCGGCAAGGTGGACGACGGCGGGGATGAAGCGAGAGGACGGGATGCAAGGATCCCGGTCCGAAGCCGTGGATGAGAGAGGTCGATCTCTTGTAATGGACGGCGGCGTCGGCGTATCAGCTCCGGCATGGTGGAGGAGGACGGCGGTGGATGGGGTGGCGGGCGGCGGCGGACGGAGGAGGGTGGGGTGGAGAGGGTGTTTTGGCGCCCACGGAGTACGAATGGGGAAAAGGGAGGTAGAGAGGAAGGGGGGAACATGTATTCAGGGCGCGCTTGTCTCAAATGCGAGGAAATTTACAAACTTAGCCCCCGTTTCAAATTTCTACTACATCACAGCAACATTAGTCGGTTGGGGATAGGACGGTAATCTCGCATACACCGAATATTTGCCGACGAGAGTTTGTTTTTGGCGCCCACCGTGTATATGAATATGAATCGGGGAGGGAGTCGATTTCGGCCGAGGACACACTGTGTTTTGGCGCCCACCGTGTATGAATCCGGGTGAGAGGCGGTTACGTCACATTTGGGTGAAATTACAAACCTACCCCTATCGAAACCTATAGAAATCCAGCAGATAGGCTTTGCGTGGCAGGGATAGGCAGTAGTAATTTCCATCTCGCAGATTTGTTCGGCGGTTACGTTTACGCTCGTGCCAACTCAATTCGAATCCCGTTTGTATTCTATTTTTTTCGGGCGGGATCCATTTTCAATTGGAATTACATTCTATACACATCATTTTTTATATATACTTTCAAAAGCACAACACCATTTATACATAAATATGGTTTACAAATGGCATGATCTCAGATTCATAAGGTGTATCCATCAATTTGTATTTTCAAATATTTGAAACCACTTTATGTTGAAATCCAAAGTATGCATTCCTCGCTAACTGTCTCCAATTAATGTGTGTTTCATGCGGGTTTTTTTACTTCTCAAACATGTATAATGTGTTTCACACACGCAACATATAGTGTAATCCCGTTTAGACATTAATTGCATATAAACCATGCATTGTTTGTAATTAAAGAATCTATGGATCACCAATATTGATAAACTATATAACATTACACGTGTGCCCAAATTCAAATGAATATGCATGTTTGATACACCAATTTGCGTTATGATATTATCGATGTCGTGATCTCCAGTTTAAATATTTGAATCCCCTTTAATCCAGATATTCGTCTCATATAGCTATCACTCATGCTTATATAGGACTATCTCTCTGGACCTATACGCGTTCATCGTCTCTCAGGTATCTCTCGTGCTACCTGTATGTCGACAATGATCTTTTATCTTCGTAACACACTGACGGTACTCTCTCCCTCGACCTTCATCACTCTATCTCTCTCTAAGTATATCTCGCTCCCTGCTATGTGTCTCTAACTATGATTCTCCATGTGGAATCTCTTTCTCTCACACAAACACAAAACTTTGTCTCCCGGGGTCTCATTTCTCTCTACTATTCCCATGTGTGCCACTCGCACACCCCTCATACAGAGATGTCTTTCGCTCCTTAGATATGAGAACCTACGACTCTTCCTCTTAAATATCTCTTTCTCACACACAAACACAAACTCTGTCTCCCAGGGTCTCATATTTCTCCATTGTTCTCTTGTATGCCGCTCACACACACTCTCTCTCCCTAGATATATCTTGCGTTCCCTCATATGTCTCTCTAGCTATCACTCTCGTTGTGAAATATCTTTCTCTCTCGCAGACACAAAACTCCGTCTCTCGGGATCTCATTTCTCTCTGATATCTGTTTGTATGTGACTCACATGCACCCTCTCTCTATCTCTCTCACACCCACACACATAACTCAGCCTTCTGATCCACTCGACTCCTATCTCTAACGCACACTAGCTAGCATCTTTATCTTTCTATTTATCTGTTTCTCCATCAACCTTCTTTCTCGCCCTCACTCTTGATTCCTATCACGCACACTACATATGTTTCTCTCTACATGCAGTCAAGTGCCCTCTCACACACATATATAACTTCACCCTCTGAACCACCCGGCGGTCATCTCCAACACCCAAACTAGCGGATGTCCCTCTAGCTAGCATCTCCATCTCTGTATCTATCTGTAGTTTCTCCGTCAACATTTCTTTCTCGCACGGAGTCTTGCTTCCTATCACCCACACTATATATGTCTCTCCATACATATGCATTTATAGGTTGATCTCTTTTGCACAATCGTTGTGCCTCACTCCCTCTGCTCGCCATAGATGCATGCTCCAGCCCACGCCACTATCTCTTAAAGACAAAAACACATGCTCAATTGTCGGGCCTTCTTCCCTGCATTCTCACATGCATGCATATTGTCATACCGATCCGTCTCTCCCATGTCGTTGATCTTATGACTTATGTCTTCTTTCTTTTATCTCGATCATGCGCGCGCACACACACACACACATCCCACGTATACATGTATACCTCTCACACATGCACGTTCAAGGTCTCTATGTCTCCATACGTAGTTAATTACCCTCAATCCTAACGCCACATCGAATCGTTCTCCTCTTTTGTGCACATAACTTCCGCCTGGATGGGTAAAACACACACTCACACTTAACAATCTCCTTCTAGCTACCCCCCCCCCGCCTCTCACTCTTCCCCTATATCCCCGAAACCAATAAGACCATCCCTTTGTTTAATTCCCGCCTACATGCACCATCGATATATAGTAGTCTTCCTCGGTGTCTCTCGAACAAACACGTTCTCTAGATATCGACTCCTCTCACGCGCACACACCTTCTCTTCCCTCTCTACGGGCATTTTCTCTCTCGCACCCCATCGTTGGTGGCCTCTGCCATACACATCACCTCTCTATGATGAAGCCATGCACACTTACACCCACAGGACCGCACACACCCCCCCACACACACACACTAAGACTCCATCTCTCTCTCTCTCTCTCACACACACACACACCCCACACACACACTAAGACTCCATCTCACACACACATGCTCTAGGCGGAGCATTTGTTCCTACCACCCTTCATCCAACCTTACCCGTATGATAAACAATCACCTTTATTTACTTGCATAACATGGACAAATTCCACTTTACTTTAGTAGTCAGCAAACTTATCATCTGTACCCTTATAAAAAAACGAGTTGGCGATGATGGTGTGCCTGCCATCTTGTAATACACACCGTATGATCTATATCTGACGGATAGAAAGCAAACTATGATAATTTTACCAAAGATACCCGCACCTCTCTCCACATCATTATCTCCCACAACCTCATTGCTCAGCAATTAAAAAAGGAATAAGTCTCTGGAACAATCTAGCATGCATGGTGGCCGCTGCCGCCTGCCGGCGCCGTCCATCCCCATGCCTCCGCCCATTCCGACCACCAGTCACCACCACGCTCCACTCCTCCTCGCCTTATCTCTCATCTTTCATTTTTTCGATGACATTCTCGAGATACCAGTTTTCCGATAAAATTCTCGAGATATCATTAGTTTTTACACATGGGATTACTCCTGCATGGGTCAATCACAACAGGTGTTTTGTAAAAAAATGCATATTGATGTTCCGTGCAATGCACGAGAATCTTGCTTGTAATTATATAACGCAAATCACGAGCAGGAAGTGACATTTTTTTGACACAACCACGTTAACATGGCCACGTAAATCACTAGCTAAAGTAAATACCATTATACTTATATCCCGATGCAAAAGGTTGAGTACATGTCCGAAGAGTAGAGTCGCACACACGCACTCTGTCTCTCAGAATCTCTCTCACACACACACCAGTTACGTGACGCCCACTTAAGCAGACACGTATGTTACAATTTGTGCACCCGCGGGTACACGTGATGCTGCGCATTTATTTAAGCCGGAAGGCGAACCCAAACAGTAGCTGCATTCATTCCCCTCCCGCCGCCTCTTCTCTGGTCGCCGTCGCCCGGTAGCCATGGCCCGGCCGAAGGTAACAACATACGCCATACTCCCGCCGGAGCGGCGCTTTAATATGGAAATTTTAGTGGTCATGCATGCATCTTTTTGTGCTAGCACTCCTATATAAGGGTTGACCGGTCGCTTCCCGCGGACGTGCGCGGGCGGTGGAAGAGGAAGGAGAAGGGAAGCGGGCTGTGGAGTAACGTTTTTACCACAATTTCTTAGGAAACTGAGTGCAATAATTGAGTAGTTTTGCAAACTACCAGTACTACACCTGAAACGGTTCAAAACCTATACTCCCTTGCCAGCGCGCGCTTCCCGCGTGAAACGGTCAGCGTCGCCCTGGAGCGTCAGTGCCGCATTAATGCCCGGCCAGAGCGGAGGCGACCTCTCACTGGCGCCGGCTTTGAAGTGGCGCGACGGCCGAGAGAGCGCCGCTTCCCGGTGCACGCGACTGCTCCGCGTCGAGACTGGCCATAGGCCCTGTTTGGATCCATGGGTTAGAGTTAGTTTGAGCTAGTTGGGGCTCAAATAGCCCTAAAGTATCCAAGCATGAGGGTTTAAATTGGAGCAAGTTGCACCGAACCCACCAAAAAAAACTATCCCACCCAAGAGGTGCTAACTGGAGATAGTTCTCATTGGGACCACTGAAAAATCACTTTTCTCCCTCCATCAAGTGCATTTATTGTCAATCTAACCCTGTCACCCAAACACCTCTTTGGCTACAGTTAGTTCAGGGTTAGTCATGAGTTAGTCTAACCTCTAGCTAAGTTAGAGTATCAAACAGGAGCAGTATAGGACATGCAAGTTGCTCAAAGCATACAGGCAAATTCGTACGTGAAAGGATTTTTTTCTTTTTGAAAACGGAACGTGAAAGGAATTTTTTTAGAATGCTCTTGGCATGTCGCTAACATGTGATGAGTTAACCGACCTCAATAGACGGCAAAAACGCCAGCCCGCCGCACTTTGATAGAGACGAGGAGGGAGAAGCGATACAGGCTGCTGGATTACTAGAGATAGGTGTCGCACGGAAGCCAAGAAATATGGTGATAGCGTGGGTTAGCCATGTACTAGTATGATGTAACTACACTGGGCTGCCGTGTTTCGTACTCTTCCAGTCCACTGTGGAGATGATTGGTTAATTTTATATCGCTGAATAATATTAAATATTATGAGTGCAGACGCTCCACCACGAGGTTCCTTGCTCCTTCTCGGTCGTCCGGAATCTATGTTCTTCCACTCTATTTTTTTACGTGAGCTTTGTTCATCCTTTTGCCAACACGCGAGACATCTAGCATCAAGGTGCACGTGTTATGCAAGGATCGTTCCATCTATATGAAGAACACGTGGGACTGGAACTACGAGACGGACATGTACCCAGGAGTGGACGTACGAACCTGAGTAATGTAGCGCAGTAAGTGAAGTAGAAAGGCACAAATGGTATGAACATGCGTGGCATATAGGGTGTGTTTGGTTGCGTTCTCGTCTCAGCATAGTTGTTCCCTCTTCATGCATGCTCAACTCAACACCCCTCTTCATGCATGCTCAACTCAACACCCCTCTTCATGCATGCTCTCTTCATGCATGCTTCTAGTGTATTTATGCTAAACTAGTGTGGACTCATGCACCCTCCATACACTCTACCAAACACCCAAAAGTGGGTCGAGAAGGGAACTCTTGGGCGGCATTTGTCTCTTACTACGTACTACCACTAAATGTTGTACGTGCAATGCACGGTGATGTTATGGAGTACGTGCCTAAGTACTCTACTACTACTATATTAGTTGGAGGCACATATTAACTTTTATATTTGTTTACGTGTATGCCCCGAGACCTTCCAACTAGACGTGTCTCTCTCTCCAGGTCGCACTTTGTATCGTTCATACCACTAAGTACTACTACGTGTGGTCTCCGACCCAGAAGTGGAAGAAGTGGAGACGCTCTACCACGCTGTTTTTTTGCGCTGGGCTCTACCACGTTGTTCATGTCCCACTCCTTTCGCTGACGTGTGGGACATCCAGCACGTGCCATGTTTGGCACTCTTCGTCGTAAGAGTTGAAACGCTAGCATTCATCAGAAATAAAAAATAATTATAAATCAGCAGTAATACTATTTTTTTTCCGAACCAATCAGCAGTGATACTATACCATGCGGTTTCATTGCTCCTCGATATCGGAAAGAATACTTCCGTTCGCCAACATGTGGGACGTCGACCATCCTGGTCCACTTGCCATGCACGCAGAACTCCAAGGGAGAGTCACCCAGGTCGTCGCGCTGCACTAACAATGACTAATGAGTCGTCAAATCACAGGCCCACTTCCCACTTTGAAGTTGCTCGGACGAAGGAACCATCATGACTTCGTTGAATTCCGCTTCTTGAAGAAAACTACTGTACCAGCAGTACTGCTAGCTACAGTAGTTACTCCAACAGAGGCCTCCTTTCGTTCATAGGATAGGAATTTTATAGGAATATGAAAATCATAGGAAGTGAGATGACATGCATCTCAATTCCTATAGAGAAAGAGATGCCATTTGATGCATAGGATAGGAATTTTTCCATTTAGTCTAGGCTAATGTACTGGTAATTTGCTCTAAAAACTACAGTAGTAACTAGTAGTACTGGTACATGCTCGTACTCAGACACAGACACACACACTAACTACTAGTACTACTACTTCTCACATGCTGGCCAGACCGTCGTTCTCCTTCCCGGCTTTGTCGGCGACACCCCACCGTGCTTGGATCTCCGCCGACCTCTCCGCAGCAGCGCGTGCGTCCTTTTCTTTCTTGCGGCGTGGGCCTCTCTTTTCTTGAGTGCTTTCTGACTTTTCCGCTCCCTCTGTGCGGCTTTGGCCGCCTCTTGCTCTACCGCCCATTCGGCCTTGGCATCTTCAAATTCCTCCCACATAGTTGTGAGGTCGCGAGCGGCGATGAACTCGGCACGGCGGGATGCCATCGCTTCCCTACCATTTTGTGTGCGGTCGTGGGCGGCGAGGAACTCGGCGCGGCGGGATGCCATCGCTGCCTTACCGGTTAGTGTGCAGCGCGGTGGCATGAACGACGCTTGGTGAGAGCTCTGGGGTGGAGTGGCCGGACAACCGTATAGTGCATTGGTTTGTCAAGAGCTCAAGGACAGAAGACGAAGCAAATTTGGATTCCCCTTCAATCCTGGTCATTTATTACCGAGTAAAATGCATTGGCGGTCATCGAACTTGTCTTGATAGCTCACTTTGATCATTGTATACGAGATATGGTGATTATACGGTCACTGGCTCAGCGTATAGCTCCGTATTTGTCTGGTTGACCAGTCAAACAGTCCGCATGCGCCTCATCAGCTCTTGTTCTTTATCTATCTACGCGGGCCTACCTGTCAATGGAGAAACAAATACTATAAAAACCAAAATTATGCGTATGCGGGGAATCAAACCACGGACTCGTTGCTGCAATGCACCCTGGTCAGCCAAATGAAAATGAAATACTTCGTGTCAGACACTCACGCTCACGCTGTCAAAGCATGCTAATGCATGCACGTCGCCCTCTAAATAAAAGTCTTGCTCATGGCGCAACACAACGGCGAGCCCATCACCTGCGCGCCCTGGCGGTGCCTGGCATTACTGTTTAGACATTTGATGGAGGCCTACGCGAACGCCAAGCATGTATTCACCTGGCTCAACACCAACGGTCATACTCGGACCGCCTTGCTCATGTATATCGTCCATCACAACGACAATCTATAAAACAGCCTAGCTAGAGAGGGTACTATGGTAGTATGGTACGGAGTATGTACTATCGTGAGCGACCGATCTTAGTGCCCCTGCACACCGAAACCCCTTCCATGCCACACCATCCGGACTTAACTGCAGGTGAAATTGGTGTGTCACTGACATGCGGGCCAGATGCCCGTTGGGCCCACATGTCAGTAACCCAACGCATCTGCAGTTAAGTCACTGAAGCAGCGTCCGCATTCACACCGGACGAACCTACTCCGGCGCCAGTTGTCCATCCGTCTGCCGCGGGTCATTGCCATTCTCCCGCTATATTAACTTGAGCCCCAGCTCCCAGCCATATCCAAAGACCCACACTTATTCTCCTCCGGTCCCTTCCTTCTGTCGGCACCACTCCAACCATGGCCTCCTGGCGCTCCGAAGCTCTCTTGGATGTACTGTCGCAGGAGCAGACGAGGGACATCGGCGGCTCCGCTCCGGGCGCGCTCCAAAGCTCTCTTCGACGTACTATCACAGGAGCAAACGAAGGAGATCGCCGGCACCCCCCCGGCCGCCCTCCGCCGCCATGACCACGAAGCTGGCGCGCGTGCGTGGGCGCAGCCGGCAGCGAGGAAGAGTAGTACACGGTAGGTCGCCGCCGCTCTGGTCCCGGGAAGGCCACCGCTACTCCACTCAGTCGACGCCAAGCTTGGTGGGGTAAACATCGGCGGCCGATTAGCCGCTTGACGGCGACGTGGAGGCGGAAATCTTCAGAACCTTGTGCTCCGGAGGAGGAGGTTATCGAGGCGGATGAGGAGGAGGCAAAGGCATTTGCCGGATTTCTCGGGTTCATGGCCGGACATGGTGGTCGGGCGCCGGCGATCGTTTAGATTAGGTTTACAGTAGGTTTTAGTACGGTTTGTGCGAAATATGTAATGAATTTCGTCCAGTTTGTAGGAAAAGTTTTCGAAATGTAATGAATTTCATCCGGTTAATTTGAAATTTGCTTTGTTTGCACGAATTTCGTCCGGTTAGTTCATATAGATGCCGGTGTAAATTTGTGGGCCAGCGCTGGAGATGCCCTAACTATCATGCTATAATCGCTAACAGTCCTCCATTTTTATCTTGCTTACATAAAAATGGAGCAAGTGGACGACACTGGAGCACGTCATATCACTCGAACTAGCCCGCCTAACGAGCGGGAAAGCACCGCCCTCATCATTTTATCGACCGATCGCACGAAAATGTTACGCTTCGCAAGTTCTAAAGGAAAAGGCGGCACACTTACGACTCGTACGCGTCGCACCCCCGACAGTCCGGCTCTCACACCGCTCACCAGAGGGGACACACGTTGTCTTGCAATTTCACTGACATGTGGGACTGTAATTGAATAAACCGTCGATAGCCGAAATCTAATCGCTCGGCGGGTGTCGGCTGAGAAGAGAGAAACGGGGGAGGGAGAAGAGATCGCCCGCCCGCCGCGCACGGACTCCAAGAAATATATGGTGATAATGTGAGGTGGGCCATGCTGGAGTCCGGACCGCTTCCGGAGCCCGCTCTGACCGCCCTGGCCCCTCAAGACGCCAGCTGCCCGTCGCATGCATAGCAAGTAGTCCCCGCTTATGTGGAGGAGAGAGAGGCATTGACAAAGTCAAGGAGTAACAGTGGAGACAATAGCTTTCATAAAAAATAAACAATGAATACTCGTTGCTCGTCCTCTATAAAGGAAAGAATACTTTCATTCGCCGACATGTGGGACGTCGACCATCCTGGTCCACCTGCCATGCACAAAATTATCCTGGTCTACCCCGGTCGTATCGCAGGCCCAACCTTTCCCACTGTAAGTTGTTCGGACGAAGGAACCATCATGACTTCGTTGAATTCCGCTTCTTCAAGAAAACTTACTGTACCCGCAATACTGCTACCACACGCGAAGACTGGACGGCACTGTACCACGTCATATCACTGAAACCCACTAGGCCAAACTAGCCCGCCTAGGTCATCTATTTTGGAACGGAGGGAGTACGTCTCTGCACTGCTATGATTTTGTGTTGCACGTTCTCTGTACTTTTGCTACGATTTTCCTACCCTATGAACCAAATGAGGCCTGAATGTATCCGTGTCGACTATTGTCTGATCGATCGCTAAGCCTACAATTTTAGGAGCTAGGGCTATTGGTCGATCGACGAGGGATAAGTATAAGCGTACCACGAGCTCATCAGCCCCAACGTTTCTCTTCGGTGAGTGTTTTGCAAGTACTATAGCTCGCACAGTAGCTAGCCTACTAACACCAAGAATCATCAAACAAGCCCTGCTGATATGATAAACAGTTCAAACTTACATCTAAGCATGCCATATATTACATCAAAAGCTGGTGAGGATACATCTGTTTCCATAACTCGGAGAGGGTTCGCATGATTCATCGCATGATTCACTATCAAACAAAAGTAGCAAGATCCGCCCACACAAGACAGTGCACTAGCCCTAAGATGGTTTGATAACACGCATCATTCTGGTAACTAAACACAGGGCAATGCAAACTACCCTGAAGGATTAGCGCGACCAACTATTTCTTGTCATCGATCTCTCGGGCAATGACCACAGCACGGACAACGGCATGGGAATCGATTTCTGGGGCGATGTCCACAGGACTGACCGCGACATCGGAATCGATCTCTGGGGCGATGTCCACAGGATGGACAGCGGCATCGGAATCGATCTCCGGGGCGATGCCAACAGGACGGGCCACGACATCGGAATCATCAAGGACGTCCACCGGCACCTGCACAACCCTAACATATTAGCAAGCACATTGCAAATAATCAAAAACCACAACTATGGTAATAAGCCATTATTTTTTACCTTGTGCAGCTCACCGGGGGATCTCATCCCTCCGGGGGCCATCTCCTCGTCCTCGATGGGGCCATCACCTTGCCAGGGGAATACTGCTTCTCAACGGCGACTATCTCCTCAAACTCGGTCTTGAGCCTCACATAGGTGGCAATCAGAGTTCCTGGGGTAGGCACGGTGGGGCCCTTGCTGTTCTTCCAACTTTCTTTGAGGAGTTCGTCCGCCAACGTCCTCAACTCTTTGGCCAGTGCTTGTTTCTTGGAGTTCTTCGTCTCCATGGGTTGGCCCGCCAACATGGTCAACTCGTTGGTCGGTGCTCGCTTCCTGGAGATCGCTGTCTCCAGTGGGTTGTCCGCCGGCAACTCTTTGCCTAGTGCTCCAGGATCCATCAATGAACTGACAAACAAAAAGCAATCGAAAGGAAACCACAATCGCAATGAAAACGGGAAAAGAATAGGATGTGAGAATCGGTCGGTGCTTCGCAAAAAGAAGATTCTTGGAATGAAAATATAGCAGCATAACTGATTCGCCCACCTTTCCTTCGTCGGTACAGAAGAAAAATGGCAGAAGTGAGTAGCCTGGAGTGGGGTTTTCTTCAAGAAAGGGAAGAAAGGGCTTGAACGAGCGTTCCAGTGAAATGATGGTTGCTTCATCCAGTCCAACTCGAAGGCCACCTTACCACTGCTGGTAAAGGTGTGAGTTTTGTGATATGACGGCCACACCGGGGTGACAGGTGAGTCTCGACTGTAGCACCTCGCTGTGATTTGGTGGATGGCACGCGGGCCCGGATGCTTTGAAATGTCCCGCATGTAGATAGCGCGGCTAGTCATATAGGAGTGCTCAATATTGGTGCACCGCGACCAAGGCGGAGAGGAAAATGAGAGAACTACATAATTAATGCATTAGTTTAAATAGGGTAGTTTTGTAAAGTAGTACGAGATACATTCCTCCAATCGCAAAATGCCTTGGTTCATGAGATTTAGATTTGAGCCCTATAGAAGGGAGGGATTACTGTACGGCTGCACGCGGTGTAGTCTAGTCACTTGTTGAAATCTCTAGAAAGGCAAATACTCCTTTCTGGTTTACAGGGCTATACTACTCCCTCCGTCTAGGTGTGTAAGTCATCTTACGAAAACCAAATAGTCCCAAAACACTTAGGCGCGGTGCATTAACTTCTACCTTGTTTCTTGTTTCTTGACATATCAACCAATAAGAGATGAGAGGTGTGCATGCTTTTAATGACTTGCAATGGCTAGTTCATTGCAAGCAGTGATATTAATTAGCAAATAAACATTGGTGACCCCAGGAGGAAACGGTGCTAAGCACGTGGACCTATGCAGAATGAGTATCAACCAATGGATGATGGAGTTTAATTGTTAAACAATAGCAATTTTGTCTCATGCAAGAGCCTGGCAACTATATGCGTGCTCCAAGGCACCGCACCACGCGAGCATTCGCAACTGCCACGTTCGGGTTGCGCTTGGCTCTTCGCCTCTTCGAGAAGACGAACAATGATGTTACTCCTACTTCTACAGTATCGAATCCACTGCTGCATGTCCGTCCACCTCGTGCGGGAGGGATAGCATGTAGCGAAAGCTTCTACTTACTGCTCCTGCCTTTGCGTCTATGACTGGTGGGCCCAACAGGTGGTTGGCCCTCCTGTCATGCAGCCAAAGGCAGGTGCAGTTAAGGCACCGGAGCTTAGTCCGCGAGGGAGAGGGCGTTGTAGTAATCATATTTCTCGGTCTTGTACGAGTTGACGCGACACATCAAAGCACTGCACTCGATATAAGGCTGGTCATAGTGGGGAGTAACTTAGACTAGTAACATGCATATGTTACTAGTCTATGTTACTATCTCTATAGTGCATAGTATCATAGATTAGTATCATAGGTGGTCTCATTTATTGACATGCATGACACATAGTAGCATCACATTTATTTTGTTACGGTATCTACCTATGTTACTATAACCATCTCTCTCTTCTTTAATTGCCTGCCACATAAGCATGTTTGCGAGTCCCAAGTGCATGATACTACTTATGTTACCCCCACTATGGCCAGCCTAAGTCTTTTTACACATTTCAATAGACTATTAATTCTGCTTCGTATGTAGTCACTTGTTGCAATCTCTAAAAAGACTTATATTTGGAAACGGAGGGAGTACAACGCATGCATGCATGCCGTGACTTTCCTTTTGATACTTGCATGTGTTGATTTGATGCACCTTGCCAAATTTTGACTATAAATTTAACTAACCAAATTTTCATGCATGTCACAAAAAATTACGGGGCTGTTTGGATTGTGACTATGTTTGTCTTATGTTGCCACATTATTTTTCCCACACTTGCCACACTTGCCTAACCTGAGTTGCTCAAATTGTTAGACACACTTTGGCTTGCCTAAGGGAATCTTGCCACAATTTTTGTGTCTATGACACATTATTTTTGTGTCTATGACATGTGGAGTAGAAAATATAAATAATAATGCATGTTGGGGCAACCCACGTTTCCGCTAATTTTAGCCGTGGGCTTGTTCACAATTTTTACGAGGGGGTGGTTGTTCATTTAATGGAGGGACTTGTAGTACCAGACTTGAACGATACAAAGTGCGACCTGGCACACCGTAACACCACTTGGAACAAGCGGGTAGCTATCTCAAAAAACAATCAACAACTAAAAAAACCGCGACCTGGCATGTAGTAGTACACAATTTTAAACGATTGTTTTGATGGAGTGAAAAAGGAAAACTACCCCACTACGTATATATAGGCCGGAGCCTCCGCGCTTGCTTGCTAGGGTTGCTCTATTCACACACTCTCATCCTCTCCAGATCTAAACAAGATAGGGGTAGTAACACTGTCTTTCTCCCTTCAAAAAACACTGGCTTTCTATCCTCAGCGCTAGTTACACATCCGGACGTATCCCCCTCCGCCGGTGAAGGGGGGGAGGGGCAGCGTTTAGGCCATCGTCGACAGCGAGGGAGGAGACCCACTGTCGGCCGCACCGTTATCTCTGGCCGAGCGCCGGCGCGGGAGGTCCTCCGATCCCTTCGTCGTTGCCTGTGGGCGGATCCGGCCTCCTGCCGCCCACCTATCCACATCCCGACGACCTTCAGGTATATCTTCGTTCGAAACCGCCTTAGCTCTACCTCCCCAGCTCGCTACGTCGCTGCATGTGCATCATTTTCTACCTCTCAGCCCCTCTCGATCGGATGGTCCAACGTCACCTAGTATTTTTCTTCTTCTATTGTTAGAGGTAAAGCTACTTCATGGAGTCGAATCTTGTACTCCCTCCGTCCGAAAATACTTGTCATTGAAATGGATGTATCTAGATGTATTTTAGTTCTAGACACATCCATTTTGATGACAAGTAATTCCGGACGGAGGGAGTACTTGGTTCAAACAAGAAATAAAGTGGGGGTGGGGGAATTTAGTATGTACATCGGACTTCGTACAAACAGGAAGGAAAGGGGGTGAAAGTAGTACAGACTGGTCATCCAACCGGTATCTTGGTCGAAAAGGGAAATATAGGGGTAATGCTGTACACAGTGGTATGACCAGGACTAGATTTGCTATCCACACATAGGAGTAGGTGGCTAGAGTGAACAAAAATGGGACCAACCCAGATATGTTTCTTGGATGTTTGTTTCTCGGGGGAACAAACTATGAATCACCACTTTATGCCCCTGTTTACGTACATGGTGCTGGACTGCTGGTGCACCCACTGTCCCATGCCCTTATACCAAATATTTAGCTGTTCTTAATCTAATGTCCCTGGTAAAAATGAAGCCATGCCACTGTTATAAGCCACGACAAGTTTAGCCAAATGTTTTTGCCTGTAATTGTTTGAGACTCTGACTGTTTCCTCTGTACCTTTTTGTGCAAACAGGGATATCCAATTCACCTGGTTGCTGTTGTGACCTTTTGGTGCACTGCACAAAACTCTTCTTAAAAGAAGTGACTTTTGTGCTGTTTAACTGGAATGTCAGAATGGAACAGTTGGTTCATTTCGGTGGAACTGCACAAAGGGAGATCTGTGTTCCAATCCTCATCATCCATATTGGCGCCATAACCTTCCTTTAGGTAAGAATGATATTTAATGCATGTGTTCATCTCTATTTTCCGACTGCCATGAGAAAATAATGCTATTTTTTACTAGTACACTTGTACTCCCTCACTGACAAAACCAATTCTGAACTAGAAGGCCAATCATGTACTTGGTTTCACCAACTGGTGAGGAGAAAGAGAAACAGAGCATGAAGAGGAAGAAGAAGAAGAAGGAGGTGGAGGAGGAAATGAAGAAGATCACACGATGGTACCGTCCTATGTTATCCTGACATCTTGCTAGTGGTGTTGTATTGCTGTGTTGCTACTAGTCTTAATTTACTTGGAAGACTAGCAAGATGCTCGTTCGTTGCACGTAACATCGAGATGCACTTAACAACAAGATCACCAAATCTGTTTTTTGTAAGAGTATAAGAGTAATAGATAATAGAGTAGAGATAGATAGAGAAATGCAGCATAGTAGTACTTGGCTTAACGACACATCATACTAATTAACCGGATTCTGGATGCATGTGTGACCCAGCTCTACACGATCAACAGTGCCAAGTTGATCTTGCTGAAGCCGAGGCCTCAGTCGAGGCCATTCAAGGGCTCCGGCAATGTCTCCCTTACATGTGAGACGATCCTCCAGGGAGCCCTTCCACTTCTGTCGTCTCTCCTGCAAGGTCACTTAATTAATCAGGAGTACTTAAGTAGCACTAATTTATTGCTGCCTAATTTTCCCGTCAGAGTTAAACAAATCTTTAGTAGCACCCTATGCTGAATCATGTATGTGTATATATGTATCTGGAGGTGAATCATGTGGTGGAGCAGGGAGGGAATCTTGGTAGTGTCATGACATAATAATGCTATTGTCTTTCTATCCTTTCTCACTAAGCTAATGAAGGTTTCACCTTTTTCCTACTTGTGCAAACAGGGATCATGTTGTGCCAATCGTACATTTTAGTGGAACTGCACTAGAGAATACAATGAACTGTATCCCAGCCAGTGCTTTAACTCTGCTAGAAGTTCTTGATAATCTTTCGATATAATCTCACCACTGGTAAACAAGAGTTATTTCAACCATACATTTGAAGTGCACAAAAATATATACTATTGAGTGATTCCAGTGAGTGCTTTATCATCTCTTCTGGAATTACTTGAATAAGCATATTTTGCTCAGATTGGTACCAGCCTAAGGCCTTCGGCCATATTAGTTTGTTGTACCTATATATGTATTGTGCTACTGTGTTGCTACTGTCATGAGAAACTCCTTTATCTTTGCACGTTAAAGTTTTGCAACCTATGATACATGACAATGTTTTGAGTGTTGAGCTAATTGGCACTGATTAAATAAACTAATACCTCTCTTTAAGAAAGACTACTATGTTGCTAACTTTACCCATTAAGATAATGAGGGTGCTTCCGTTTGTTAGTGTATGTTTCATCAACTAGTCCCACTATTACAGTAATCTCACTCTCTCAATATATGTGCCAACAGGGATGCTCGATTTTGGTGGAACTGCACAAAAACTTTGGGTGCTTCATTGCCTCGATCGCTTCCTTCCCTTCATGTCAGTCGCTTTGTCCAGTGAAAGGAAATAGTAATTGATATGCTACCTCACACAGGTTGGTACTGGTCTTTATCCTGATTATTGTGCTTGTCATGTATTGGTAATTTCATATTGTGCTACTGTTTGCCGATTTTATAAAGGAGTAACTTGGAGCCTGAACTCGCAAGCAAATCATTGTATTGGGTGATTTCAGTAGAACTGCACAAAATGATCAGATGGACAGATACTTATGTTGCTGCCATGTACTCCAAAGTTCACTCAGACAAGCATCGATGTTGACAAGAATTGCTTATATTCATTCAAGTATCAACCGGCGTCAACCAGTTGTCAAACTCCCAAGTATTAGGAGAGTGAACGCCAAAAATATTGCTTGGCGCATAGCCTAGAAGAACAAAATCCAGTCTTTGGTCCCAACTTGTGCCTTTTGGTTATCGGCAGATATGGTAGCAAATTGTATGGCATGGAGTCTAAAGATTCCAGACAAGTTGGTTGACGCGTATATTCATCTGGCACTTAATCAGTCTGCACGCCAGGGATGCTCCATTTCAGTTGAACTGCACAAAAATTTGGGTGGTTCATTTTCTCAACTGCCTCCTTTCTCGTCTGCAATGTAGAATTTTGGAAAGCTACATGACCAAGATGAGCCAGTAAACTAGTTGGATGAAAGTAGTGGCCAAGTTGCTCAAACCTCGCTCGGCACGAGGCCACTATTTGAGGATAAACCTACAAGCAAAGTTCAGATTGTCTGTGCTGCCTCTTATGTACTCGAAAGTTTACTCGTACAAGAACTAATTTTAGCAAGAAGTACCTCCGACTGAACACCATTTACCAGTCTGTACCCTAGGTAATTAAAGTTCGTCCATGGATCATATTGGCTGTGATCTCAATCATTTGGATGCATAAACATACTGAACATGTGTATATTTGAATCTTTTTGTGAATTATGCATGAATATTGTCGTGTGATCTATCAATCATTTGGATGCATAGATATGATGAGCTTGTGTATATATGAATCTTTTGAGTTGTTGATAGTGAATGTTGGCTATGAATATGAACGTGTCCTGTGAACCTGAGTTTGATACGAATGTTTACCTTTTCTGTTGTATTTGTGTGTGAACTTGTTAGTATGCCTACTGTGGGGTATGTGACGTGTGGGTGTCAACGGCACACCTTCTTCCTGAGAAGAATTGCACCTGCTTTGTTAGGGTAGCAACGGCGCATCAGCTCTTTTTAATCTTTTATTACTCTGTCTTCCCCTCTCCCTTGCTCAACCCTTGCCGTGATGTTTTCGGCCTCAAAACAAACATAGTACTGCGTTGTTTTTGGGGCTTGTTGAAAAATCGAGTGCTGGTTTCTGTAGGTTGGCCCGCCGAGCAAATGGGCTGCTGGTCCACCACGACAGACTGGGAGGCTAAAAATACAAGTTGTATGGTGCAGAGGCAAGTAAAAATACGCTATCGAGAGCCATCCACCGAAGAAAAAAATCGCTCCTGATGTGCTTCTTTAGTCATGCCGCCGGCCCCCTCTTTAATCCAGTTCGCTCGGGGATGTGGTACCATTTTTTTCCAGAGGGCGAACAAGTATCAGCCAGGCCTAGGTTTTGTATTTTAACATGTGTAGCCCACGACATACGGAGACAGTGGTTTCAACTTATTTTTTGAGGTCCATACCGGCCTATGGGCTTTTTCTTAAAATTGGCAGCCCAATGTATTTTTTAATAAAACACAGGTCTCTGTTATATTTATCTATATATAAGAATAATAATGTTGTGTCCAATTTATGTTTTCCCTTGTAACCACACTATATATATTTATATTATTACTATTATCGTATATTTTATAGAGACTTTTATATACATTATAAAAACATCCCACGTGTTATTAACTTATAAAAGAAAATCCTGGTTGTTTTTGACTCACAGTCAAGGAAAATCCTGGTGATTGCGTACAAAAGCTTGCAAAGATTTTAAGGACCAATTTAATAATAACATGCTCATTTTTTATTTAACTCGTTAATTTATTAATTATATATAAAAATGTGCCTCTCCGGTTTATTATTTGATATTAATTGCTCCTTCTAACATAACATTATATATATAACGAGCCCATCATTTTGTTTTTTGAGAATCACATCGCACTTTATTGCCTAAGTTCAATGCTTACAGGGATACATAAATGAGCAGGTGGTGCATCAAGCCACACATGCCTACCTATATCAAGAGACGTAGCAATACGTGTTAGTCTATGAGGCTCCTCATTACATTCGTGCTGTTCATGACTAAAAATACAAGCCCTAAATAAATTGCTTCATTCTTTGATCTCATTAAACACCATACAATGTCCACCAAGGTTCTTTGGTGCTTCCATTTCCCGGACGACTCTCAGACAGTCAGTAGCAATATGTACTCTTTCCAGGTCCCGGTCCTCACTAAACGCTAGTGCTTCTCGACATGGGCTGTGATTCGTGTATAAATGAGCTGAGATTTCTTAGAAAATATAACGAGCCCAGCTAATTCGTGTATTTCAAGGAAGTGAAAATGGGCTGGGATTTCTTAGAAAATATAACGAGCCCAGCTAATTCGTGTATTTCAAGGAAGTGAAAATGGGATGGGATTTCTTAGAAAATATAAATGGGGCTGATTGACGTGAAATTTTTGTTCACCCAGCCCAGCAAATGGACTGTACATTCTAGAAAACATGGGTTAAATATATGCCACATTTTTGCATGCTGACATGTGGGCCAATAGGTCGGAGCCTACGCAGGGCATTGTCAACTTGGTCAACGAATGATTGTGACATCTACAACCATTGGATTTATATCCAACAGCCGACATGCACCTTCAATCTCTTGTCCTTTTCCTCTAGCGTTGACAGGACCGCTTGGTCCGGCCTCCGGCGGCTAGCGGCTCTGCTTAGCACGCATCGCTGCGAAGCGCTACCCCACCTCCGGCCAGGCTATCACTTCAAAGATGACTATACGTGAGAGGCTGATAGTGGGGACGCACCACGCCCATGGACACATGCATGCAACGGAACTCGGCGTGGTCAACGTGGTCAAGGAACGACTTCCATCGGAAGTATACTGTACATGGAGAGGCTGACAGCTTGGCCCACTAAGATGATGGGGGCGGAGGGCTTTGTCAACTTAGTCAATATGAATGATTCTAGCTACAGTGACCGTACGATGTCCATCCAACGACCATCGTGCTTCTTCAACCTCTGGTCTTCTTGCTCCAGCCACCCAAAGCAGCACCGGTCGTGCCGCCTGCTCCTGCCTCCTGTGGCCGGCTGTGATGCCGCAGAGGCCTCACCGCCCCCTACTACTCCTGCCGCTGGCCAGGCCATCCCTCCACTCACCCACACCCCCTGTTATTCTGCGGCGACGGCAGCCTCACACCGCTGCCGAACGAGTGAACCCTCATACTCCTCTACGCGTGGGCATCCACTGCCGCGTCTTCCCCAGCTCCGTGTCGTCCCCTTCCTAGGCCTCGTCGTCGTCCACCATCGTGGTGCTCTCAGCGCAGCGTGGTCAATGTGGTCAATGACAAACTTCCATCGGAAGAGTACTGTACGTGGAGAGGCTGACAGCTGGGTCCACGGCCACAACCCAGTTTTTTTGTGATTTGCCAAGTAAGTCACTTTGTCAGGCCTGTTGGGCTGCAAATCTTTCAAGACGAGGAGAGCTTCATTCGGCTGGCCAAGAAAATGGCCTATTAGTAATGAGAAATGGGTTGTACATTTTTAAAACACATCAAACTGGCAATTAGTTTCAAATTTCGTTTTTTCATTTTGAGATTTTAAATTGCATTGATTTTTACGCGTGGACAATTTGTTTGACTATATATTGATATACATTTATTTTTAAAATCAGTTTGAATATGACTTGAAATTTCGGGATTAAAAACAGTTCGGACCGCACCAAAATATGCAAAATTTCGTATAATTTTTTAACCGTGGCCACAATATGGGCTGTAATGCTAACAAAAAGAATATGGGCTACAAAAAAATCCTTAAGAATTAGCAAATGGGATGTAAATTATTAGAAATAATGGCAGATGGGTTGTATGCTGTTTTCCACAGATTTGAGGCTTTCCTAAAAAAGGTTGACGCACAAGTAGTGACTGTTGGATTTCCATCCAACGGCCGTCGTGCTTCTTCAATCTCTACTCTTCCTGCTCTAGCCACTCAAACAAGCGCCGGCGGGACTGCCTGCTCCCTCCTCCCCGCGACCGGCTGTGTTGTCGCGTAGGCCTCACTGCCCCACCGTACTCCCATCGCTGGCCTAGCCATCCCTCTACTCACCCACACCTGTTGTTATTCTCCGGCGATGGCAGACGAACCAGTAAACCCTCGTACAGTCGTACTCCCCTCTATGTGGGAAACAACTTCCGAGTCTTCCCTGCCTCCGTCTTGTTCCCTTCCTAGGCCTCGCCGTTGTCCACCGCCCTGGTGCTCTCAGCGCGGCCTAGTCAACATGGTCAACGACCGACATGCATCTGAAGTGGACTGTACGTGGAGAGACCGACAGCTGGGTCCATGACCGCACGCAAGGAAATGCCTCCTTATTACGCGCAAAATAATGATTCCTCCACCTGACATCAGGGACCCACCGAAAGGGCCTCTGTATTTCACGAAAAAAATGTTACTGCCGCTGACAGCTTGGACCCACCAGCTATATCTTCGCACGCAAGGAAGTGCCTCCTTATTACGCACAAAAAAATGAATACTCCCCCTGTTAGCTGGGACCCAGTATTGTGGCAGGCTGACTTGTGGGCCTACTAAGTTGACGGGGACGGCGGGCTTTGTCAACTTAGTCAATATGCACGATTCTAGCTCCAGTGACCGTATGATGTCCATCCAACAGCCGTAGTGCTTCTTCAAACTCTGATCTTCTTGCTCCAGCCGACCAAACCAGTGCCGGTCGTGCCTCGTGCTCCTGCCTCCCGTGGCCGGCTGCGATGCGGCGGAGGCCTCACCGCCCCCTACTACTCCCACCACTGGCTAGGCCATCCCTCTACTCACCCACATACCCTGTTAACTGCTATTCTGCGGCGACGGAAGCCTCACACCGCAGCGAACCAGTGAACCCTCGTACTGCTCTACGTGTGGGCATCCACTGCCGCGTCTTCCCCGGCTCTGCGTCGTCCTCTTCCTAGGCCTCACCGTCGTCCATCGCCCTGGTGCTCTCGGCGCGGTGTGGTCAACATGGTCAAGGAATGGCTTCCATCGGACATGGACTGTACGTGGAGAGGCTGACAGCTGGGTCCATGGCGACTGCAAGGAAGTGCCTCCTTATTACGCGCAAAATAATTATTCCTCCAACTGACAGCGGGGACCCATCAGATGGGCCACCGTATTTCGCAAAAAAAAACGTTTGCCCCTTAACTGCTGGGACCCACCAGCTACACCTTCGCATGCAAGGAATTGCGTCCGGGCAAAAAAAAAAACGATTCGCCCCCCTGACAGCTGGGACCCACTAGTTACATCTTCACACGCAAGGAAGTGCCTGACAGTCGGGACCCACCTGGTCGAAGCGTACGTAGCATTGTCATTTTGGTCGCGAACATGTACGTACATACTTGTGGATGTAGAGGCACGACGTGTCGTAGTAGAGGCGCACTCATGTCGTAGTAGAGGCGCGCATGTAGCATGTACACGTACGTAGAACGGCCAGTGCGCAAGAAAGAAAATATGGCCACGTATGTGTACATACGGGCGGGGTCTCGAACGCCTACTCGTGCATATATATGTACTTCCAGGGCTCGTGTACATGGCTGGGTCGAAACGGAGAAACATCGTCGTCGACGTGTTCATGGGGAGGCAACGAAATGCGTCGTGTTCATGGGGAGGCAACATAATGCGTCGCGTTCATCGGGAGGGCTTGGACGGAACAGGCGATTGAAACAAGGCCTGGCGTACCGCAGAACGGAGGAAACAGCCTTGTGTTCGACCAACCACGTTCGAAACGGGATCCTGTTCATCGGGAAGGGTCTGGCATACTACAAAACGGAGGAAACGGACCTCCTACGGTCGAAACGGGGGTCCTGTTGATCGGGAGGGGTGTGGCGTACCGCAAAACAGACGAAACAGACTTGTGTTGGAGCGCTACAGTCGAAATGGGGGTCCTATTCATTGGGAGGGATGTGGCGTACCGCAAAACGGGACTCCACGGGATACTGTTCATCTCCACCGTCGACCTCCTCCAGCCTCCACGGGCTACTGTTCATCCACCATCGACCTCCTCCAGCCTCCACCTGCGATTGTTCATCCACGGGCTCCTGTTCATCTAGCCTCCACCGCGCGCTACTCCACCGGCTACTGTTCAACCACCCCTCTCCACGGGCTCCTATTCAACCACCCCTCCATGGGCTACTGTTCATCCACCCCTCCACCATGTACTGTTCATCCAGCCCTCCACGGGGTCGTCCTGTTCATCCAGCCCTCCACACCACGGGGTCCTGTTCATCCAGAGGCAATGCCACGGGTCCTGTTCATCCACTCCCACCGCTCACTGTTCATCCACCCCCCCCCCGCAACAAACTCTGTTCATCCAGAGAGGCAGCATCGATCGGCTTCAGTTAGCAGCAGTAGCCATGGAATCGATCGCTCGGGTTCAGTAATGCGTAGCCTGCAGTGTAACGCTCGGGTTTAGTTAGAGCCAACGCCTCGCACACACGCGTGTACGTGTACGAGAGAAACACACATCGCTCGTCCCCCGACCACCCACCGTAACCGGGAACTCCCCAAAATTTTCCTCGCCCTCGCTTCTACCACGGTTTTTCCGTCATGGACGGACCAAAGAATGTCATGCAACTGCGTCTCCAGCCCGCCCAGGACAAAAATCCCATTTTTTGTTATGATTGTTTGTCATAGAAGTAGGAGCCCACCTCATCTATGATGATACCGGGTTTTGTCACAATTATCGTCATAGAAGTGTCATATGTATGACAGAAAAAAATTCGTTTGGCCCAAAATGTCACGGATGTGTCTTTTTTTGTAGTGATAGTTCAAAGCGCCCAAGTTCCTCCATACTAGGCCCACTGTCTCCTCCACCAAAGAAACGCTTCTATCCTTTGGGGGATAATCAAACTTTGGGGGATAATGAGAATAGGAGCCCACCCTCCCCTCAAGTGCCTCCAATTAGAGAAGTTGGCTAGGACCCCGCGCATATTCACCAAAGTGGATCAATTCCAGCTGTTCTCTTGGATCATGCAGAACCAAAAGCATCTGCTCATGTTGTCTCCTGTGTTCCTATTGCTAGTGCGTCTACCGCAGCAGGGGCCGATTCTGGAGCAAGGCTCTCTACTTCTATTCTTGGTTGCAGGCCTAAGTCTCGAGGTAGCCGTTGGGATATTCCTCTAGGAGGTGGTTCTTCAGGCTTATATGCCAGCTTTCAGAGGCAACACCGAGTTTGGACTCGTGATTCTGCTGGGCTAAATAATCATAGTGTTGGCAAGGGGGCACATGCTGCGGTCTTGGGTAGAGGTGGAACTCATGGCTCATCCTCCAGCCAAGGCAATAGTGTCAGACGAACCTATGATGACTGGAGGCTTCACTCGTGTTCACCATATGTCAGTACGGGCACTATTGATTCCCATGTTGAGGTGGGTGACTATCGTTTCGGAGTTTCATCCAAAGTAGACACTACAAAAAAAAGACACATCCGCGACATTTTGGGCCGAACGAATTTTTTTCTGTCATACATATGACACTTCTATGACGATAACTGTGACAAAACCCGGTATCATCATAGATGTGGTGGGCTCCTACTTCTATGACAAAAAAAATAACAGAAACTGGGCTTTTCGTCCTGGGCGGGCCGGAGACGCAGCTGCATGACATTCTTTGGGCCGTCCATGACGGGAAAAACCGTGGTAGAAGCGAGGGCGAGGAAAATTTCAGGGAGTTCCCGGTTACGGTGGGAGGTCGGGGGCCGAGCGATGCGCGTTTCTCTCGTACACGTACGCGCGTGTGTGCGAGGCGTTGGCTCTAATTGAACCCGAGCGAGGCATTGGGCTCTAACTTAACCCGAGCGATTGCACTGCAGGCTACGCGTTACTGAACCCGAGCGATCGATCGATGGCTGTTAATTGAACCAGATCGAGCGATTCCTTCGCTACTGCTGCTAACTGAAGTCGATCGATTGGATGAACAGTGAGTGTTGCGTTGGGGGGGGGGGTGGGGGAGGGGTTGGATGAACAGTGAGCGGTGGTGTTGCCTCTGGATGAACAGGACCCCGTGGTGTGGAGGGCTGGATGAACAGTAGACGGTGGAGGGGTGCCCGTGGAGGGGTGGATGAACAGGACCCCGTGGTGTGGAGGGCTGGATGAACAGTGGATGGTGGAGGGGTGCCTGTGGAGGGGTGGATGAACAGGACCCCGTGGTGTGGAGGGCTGGATGAACAGTAGATGATGGAGGGGTGCCCGTGCAGGGGTGGTTGAACAGTAGCCGATGGAGTAGCGCGTGGTGGAGGCTGGATGAACATGAGCCCGTGGAGGCTGGAGGAGGTCGACGGTAGCCAGTGGAGGCTAGAGGAGGTCGATGTGGAGATGAATGATACGTCTCCAACGTATCTATAATTTTTGATTATTCCATGCTATTATATTATCCGTTTTTAATGATTATAGGCTTTATTATACACTTTTATATTACTTTTGGGACTAACCTATTAACCAGAGGCCCAACCCATATTGCTGTTTTATTGCCAGTTTCAGTATTTCGAAGAAAAGGAATATCAAACAGAGTCCAAACGGAATGAAACCTTCGGCAACGTGATTTTTTTGAAGAATATCATCCTGGAGACGTGGAGTTCAAGTCAGAAGATACTCGAGGACTCCACGAGATAGGAGGGCGCGCCCCTAAGGGGGGCTGTCTCGTGGGCCCCTCGAGCACCTCCCGACCGACTTCTTTTGCCTATATAGTCCCACGTACCCTAAAAACACCCACGGAGAAGATAGATTGAGAGTTCCGCCGCCGCAAGCCTCTGTAGCCACCAAAAACCTCTCGGGAGCCATTCCCGGCACCCTGCTGGAAGGGGGATCCTTCACCGGTGGCCATCTTCATCATCCCGGCGCTTTCCATGACGAGGAGGGAGTAGTTCACCCTTGGGGCTGAGGGTATGTACCAGTAGCTATGTGTTTGATCTCTCTCTCTCTCTCGTGTTCTCTCTCGTGTTCCCTCTATGGCACGATCTTGATGTATCCCGAGCTTTGCTATTATAGTTGGATCTTATGATGTTTCTCCCCCTCTACTCTCTTGTGATGAATTGAGTTTCCCCTTTAGAGTTATCTTATCGGATGAGTCTTTTATGAGAACACTTGATGTATGTCTTGCCGTGCTTATCTGTGGTGACAATGGGATATCATGTGCCTTTTGATGTATGTTTTGGTGACCAACTTGTGGGTTCCGCCCATGAACCTATGCATAGGGGTTGGCACACGTTCTTGACTCTCCGGTAGAAACTTTGGGGCACTCTTTGACGTACTTTGTGTTGGTTGGATGTATCTGAGATTGTGTGATGCATATCGTACAATCATGCCCACGGATACTTGAAGTGACAATGGAGTATCTAGGTGACATTAGGGTTTTGGTTGATTTGTGTCTTAAGGTGTTATTCTAGTACGAACTCTTGCATAGATTGATCCGAAAGAATAACTTTGAGGTGGTTTCGTACCCCTACCATAATCTCTACATTTGTTCTCCGCTATTAGTGGCTTTGGAGTGACTCTTAGTTGCATGTTGAGGGATTTTTATATGATCTATCTATGTTATTATTGTTGAGAGAACTTGCACTAGTGAAACTATGAACCCTAGGCCTTGTTTCGTATAATTGCAATACCATTTTCATTCACTTTTATCATTAGCTACCTTGCTGTTTTTATAATTTCAGGTTACAAAAACCTTTATCTACTATCCATATTGCACTTGTATGACCATCTCTTCGCCGAACTAGTGCACCTATACAATTTACCATTGTATTGGGTGTGTTGGGGACACAAGAGACTCTTTGTTATTTGGTTGCAGGGTTGTTTGAGAGAGACCATCTTCATCCTATGCCTCCTACGGATTGATAAACCTTAGGTCATCCACTTGAGGGAAATTTTCTACTGTCCTACAAACCTGTGCACTTGCAGGCCCAACAACGTCTACAAGAAGAAAATTGTGTAGTAGACATCAAGCTCTTTTCTGGCGCCGTTGCCGGGGAGGTTAGCGCTTGAATGTATATCTTTAGATCTTGCAATCGAATCTTTTTGTTTCTTGTTTTATCACTAGTTTAGTTTATAAAGAAAAACTACAAAAAAATGGAGTTAAGTTTGTCTCATACGCTTCGTCTTTTTAATATCTTTCGTGAGAATGATACAAGGGAAAATTGTGCTCAAGTGCTAGAAGAAGAATGCATTAGAATGTTTGGCACTAAATCTTTGAATGATGAGCTTGATTTCAATGTTGTTAGTATGAATTCCTTGAATATCCATGATGCTAATGATATGCAAAGCCACAAGCTTGGGGAAGCTATGTTTGATGAAGATGATATGTTTAGTCCCCCAAGTTTTGATGTGAATATTTATTATGATGAAAGCATGCCTCCTATTTATGATGATTATATTGATGAAAGTGGGTTTGGAAGAGTGTCAACTTAAGGTAGTATTGATCCCACTATTCTGGAGGATATTGAATCTTATTGTGATGAATATGAAAGTGGATTTGGAAGAGTGTCAACTTTATTTAGTGATGATTCCACTATTTCGGAAGAGGTTCCAATTGATTATGAGAACAAAATTGCTACTATGATGATTATTGTGATGACTTGTATGCTATTAAGAATAATGATAACCATGAAACTTGTCATCATGATTTTAGTTTTCTATTGGATTATGCCTCACATGATAGTTATTTTGTTGAGTTTGCTCCCACTATTATTCATGAGAAGGAATTTGCTTATGTGGAGAGTAGTAAATTTTCTATGCTAGTAGATCATGAAAAGAATGCTTTAGGTGCTGGTTATATTGTTGAATTCATTCATGATGCTACTGAAAATTATTATGAGGGAGGAACATATGCTTGTAGGAATTGCAATAATATCAAGTTTCCTCCCTATGTGTTGAAAATCTTGAAGCTATGCTTGTTGTACCTTCCTATGCTAGTTGATTATTGTTCCCATAAGTTGTTTGCTCACAAAATCCCCATGCATAGGAAGTGGGTTAGACTTAAATGTGCTAGTCTTATGCTTCATGATGCTCCCTTTATGTTTCAATTCTTATCTTTTTTGTGAGCATCATTGCCATCATCATGCCTAGCTAAAAAGACATTAAAGAAAAGCGCTTGTTGGGAGACAACCCAATATTTATCCTTACTGTTTTTGTGTGTCCACATGATTATGCTACTATAGTAATCATGTTCTATAGCTTTTATTTCAATAAAGTGCGAAGTAGAACCTTTGGGAAGACTTGGGTGAAGTTTATATGATCTTGCTGTGAAAAACAGGAACTTTAGCGTTCACGAGTTTAGCTGCCATTTTCACTTGAGAGCGCTTTTAGGTTGATTCTTTTTGCAGATGATTAATAGACAAATTACTCAGGTCTAGCAATTTATTTCATAATTGTCCGGGTTCCAGAGTTATACGTTTGATACAGATTACTACAGACTGTTCTGTTTTTGACAGATTCTGTTTTCTATGTGTTGTTTGCTTATTTTGATCAATCTATGGCTGGTATTAAGTGGTATGAACCATAGATAAGTTGGAATACAGTAGATATTACACCAATATGAATTTAGAATGAGTTCATTATAGTACCTAAGTGGTGATTTATTTTCTTATACTAACGGAGTTTACGAGTTTTGTTTTGAGTTTTATGTGGTTTAAGTTTTCAAGTTTTGGGTAAAGATTCGATGGACTATGGAATAAGGAGTGGCAAGAGCCTAAGCTTGGGGATGCCCTAGAAGGCATCCCCTCTTTCGTCTTCGTTCACCGGTAACTTTACTTGGAGCTATATTTTTATTCACCACATGATATGTGTTTTGCTTGGAGCGTCATTTTATTTTGTTAGTTTTTTCTTGCTGTTAGGTAGAATAATGTTTTTCTTCTTTAGTTTCAATAAAAAAGGTCAAGTATAGCTTTTGCCATGCTTATTTTGCTAGTATACATGTTGCTTTTTGAAAACAGAAAGTTTACCGCTGTTGCAAAACTTCCCTACAAAAGTCAGAGAATTGTATAACGTTGAATCTTTTTTCATATTAAGTTCTGATAAGTTTATTACAGTGGGAATTTTAGTTCATAATTTTTGGACTCAGGGAAGTATTGTTACTCTTGCATTCTTTACAGACTGTACTGTTTTGGTAGATTGTTGTTATGTTTGCATTGTTTGCGTATGTTTGCTTGTTTAATGATTCTATTTGAGGATAGGAGTATTAAATATGCAGAGACATTTAGTATTCAATGTTGAATAATAATGTTAGTGATTTGTTACAGTAGAAAGTGATAAGGTTTTGCATTGGTTTATACTGACCTATCTCACGAGTTCTTGTTGAGTTTGTTGTGAATGAAGCTTTTGATAAAAAATGAGAAACCATGATAAGAGAGGAATTAAGGAGACATAAAAGCTCAAGCTTGGTGATGCCCAAGGCACCCCAAGATAATATTTCAAGAAGTCTCAAGCATCTAAGCTTGGGGATGCCCCGGTAGGCGTCCCACCTTTCCTCTTCAACAACTATCGGTTAGTATCGGTTGAGCCTAAGTTTTTCCTTCTTCAGATGAGTTGTGCTATCCTTGCAATGTAATTTTATTTTGTTTTTCTTGCTGCTTGAATAAGATACCAAGATCTGAAATTCTTTAATGAGAGAGAGTCTTTGCATAGTTGCATAATTATTTAGCTACTCATTGATCATCACTTATATATTTCGGAGTAGTTTGTCGTTTGCTCTAGTACTTCACTTATATCTTTTAGAGCACGGCGGTGGTTATATTTTGAAGAAATTGCTAGTCTCTCATGCTTCACTTATATTATTTTGAGAGTCTTAAACAACATGGTAATTTGTATGAAAACTATCATAGGAAGTGAATTGGATGCTATGATCAATTTGTTGCTTGATAATTGTTTTGAGATATAAAGGTAGTAATGTTAGGGTCATGCTAGTGGATAATTATGAAATTGAGAAATACTTTTGTTGAAATTGGCAAGTCCAGTAGCATGCACGTATGGTAAAAGTTGTGTGACAAACTTGTTGCATGAGGTGCTCTCTTGATTGTCTTCCTTATGAGTGGCAGTCGGGGACGAGCGATGGTCTTTTCCTACCAATCTATCCCTCTAGGGGCATGCGTAGTAGTACTTTGCTTCGAGGGCTAAGTAGATTTTTGCAATAAGTATATGAGTTCTTTATGACTAATGTGAGTCCATGGATATACACACACTCATCCTTCCACTTTGCTAGCCTCTCTTATTACCGTGCAACTTTCGCCGGTATTGAACCCATTATTTACCTTCCTCAAAGCAGCCACCATACCTACCTATTATGGCATTTCCATAGCCATTCCGAGATATATTGCCATGCAACTTTCCACCGTTCCGTTTATTATGACACGTATCATCATTGTCATATTGCTCTTTGCATGATCATGTAGTTGACATCGTATTTCTGGCAAGGCCATGTTCATAATTTTCATACATGACGCTCTTGATTCATTGCATATCCCGGCACACCGCCGGAGGCATTCATATAGAGTCATATTTTGTCCTAGCTTTGAGTTATAATTCTTGAGTTGTAAATCCATAAAAGTGTGATGATCTTCATTATTAGAGCATTGTCCCAGTGAGGAAAGAATGATGAAGACTATGATTCCCCCACAAGTCGGGAAAAAGAGAGAAAAAGAGAGAAGGGACAATGCTACTATCTCTTTTTCCACACTTGTGCTTCAAAGTAGCACCATGATCTTCATGATAGAGAGTCTCATATGTTGTCACTTTCATATACTAGTGGGAATTTTTCATTATAGAACTTGGCTTGTATATTCCAATGATGGGCTTCCTCAAAATGCCCTAGGTCTTCGTGAGCAAGCAAGTAGGATGCACACCCACTTAGTTTCTTTTTGTTGAGCTTTCATATATTTATAGCTCTAGTGCATCCGTTGCGTGGCAATCCCTACTCACTCACATTGATATCTATTGATGGGCATCTCCATAGCCCGTTCATACGCATAGTTGATGTGAGACTATCTTCTCCCTCTTTTTGTCCTTACAACCACCACCATATACCACCATAGTGCTATGTCTATGGCTTACGCTCATGTATTGCGTAAGAGTTGAAAAAGTTGAAGCACGTTAAAAAGTATGAAACAATTGTTCGGCTCGTCATCGGGGTTGTGCATGATGGGAGTATTTTGTGTAATGAAAATGAAGCATGGCCTAACTATATGATTTTGTAGGGATAAGCTTTCTTTGGCTATGCTATTTTGATAGGACATGATTATTTGTTAGTATGCTTTGAAGCATTATTATTTTTATGTTTTATAAGATTTTATCTTGAATCATTTGGATCTGAACATTCATGCCACAATAAAGATAAATTACTTTGAGAATCATGCTAGGTAGCATTCCACATCAAAAATTCTGTTTTTATTATTTACCTACTCGAGGACGAGTAGGAATTAAGCTTGGGGATGCTTGATACGTCTCCAACATATCTATAATTTTTGATTGTTCCATGCTATTATATTATCAGTTTTGAATGATTATGGGCTTTATTATACACTTTTATATTACTTTTGGGACTAACCTATTAACCGGAGGCCCATCCCATATTGCTGTTTTATTGCATGTTTCAGTATTTCAAAGAAAAGGAATATCAAACGGAGTTCAAACGGAATGAAATCTTCGGGAACGTGATTTTTGGAAGAATATCATCCTGGAGACGTGGAGTTCAAGTCAGAAGATACTCGAGGACTCCACGAGATAGGAGGGCGCGCCCCTGTCTCGTGGGCCCCTCGAGCACCTCCCGACCGACTTCTCTCGCCTATATAGTCCCACATACCCTAAAAACACCCACAGAGAAGATATATTGGGAGTTCCGCAAACGCAAGCCTCTGTAGCCACCAAAAACCTCTCGGGAGCCGTTCCCGGCACCCTGCCGGAGGGGGGATCCTTCACCGGTGGCCATCTTCATCATCCCGGCGCTCTCCATGACGAGGAGGGCGTAGTTCACCATCGGGGATGAGGGTATGTACCAGTAGCTATGTGTTTGATCTCTCATTCTTGTGTTCTCTCTCGTGTTCTCTCTCGTGTTCCCTCTATGGCACGATCTTGATGTATCCCGAGCTTTGCTATTATAGTTGGATCTTATGATGTTTCTCCCCCTCTACTCTCTTGTGATGAATTGAGTTTCCCTTTAGAGTTATCTTATCGGATTGAGTATTTTATGAGAACACTTGATGTATGTCTTGCCGTGCTTATCTGTGGTGACAATAGGATATCATGTGCCTCTTGATGTATGTTTTGGTGACCAACTTGCGGGTTCCGCCCATGAACCTATGCATAGGGGTTGGCACACGTTCTTGACTCTCCGGTAGAAACTTTGGGCACTCTTTGAAGTACTTTGTGTTGGTTGGATGAATCTGAGATTGTGTGATGCATATCGTATAATCATGCCCACGGATACTTGAAGTGACAATGGAGTCAAGGTGACATTAGGGTTTTGGTTGATTTGTGTCTTAAGGTGTTATTCTAGTACGAACTCTTGCATAGATTGATCCGAAAGAATAACTTTGAGGTGGTTTCGTACCCTACCATAATCTCTACATTTGTTCTCCCCTATTACTGGCTTTGGAGTGACTCTTTGTTGCATGTTGAGGGATTGTTATATGATCTATCTATGTTATTATTGTTGAGAGAACTTGCACTAGTGAAAGTATGAACCCTAGGCCTTGTTTCGTATCATTGCAATACCGTTTTCGCTCACTTTTATCATTAGCTACCTTGCTGTTTTTATAATTTCAGGTTACAAAAACCTTTATCTACTATCCATATTGCACTTGTATGACCATCTCTTCGCCGAAGTAGTGCACCTATACAATTTACCATTGTATTGGGTGTGTTGGGGACACAAGAGACTCTTTGTTATTTGGTTGCAGGGTTGTTTGAGAGAGACCATCTTCATCCTACGCCTCCTACGGATTGATAAACCTTAGGTCATTCACTTGAGGGAAATTTGCTACTGTCCTACAAACCTGTGCACTTGCAGGCCCAACAACGTCTACAAGAAGAAGGTTGTGTAGTAGACATCAATGAACAGTATCCCGTGGAGTCCCGTTTTGTGGTACGCCACACCCATCCCGATGAACAGGACCCCCGTTTCGACCTAGCGCTCCAACACAAGTCTGTTTCGTCCGTTTTGTGGTACGCCACACCCCTCTCGATCAACAGGACCCCCGTTTCGACCGTAGGAGGTCCGTTTCAACCGTTTTGCGGTACGCCACACCCCTCCCGATCAACAAGACCCCCGTTTCGACCTTAGGAGGTCTGTTTCCTCTATTTTGCGGTACGCCACACCCCTCCCGATCAACAGGACCCCCGTTTCGACCGTAGGTGGTCTGTTTCCTCCATTTTGTGGTACGCCACACCCCTCCCGATGAACAAGATCCCGTTTCGAACGTGGCCGGTCGAACACAAGGCCGTTTCCTCCGTTCTGCGGTACGCCAGGCCTCGTTTCCATCGCCTGTTCCATCCAAGCCCTCCCGATGAACACGACGACGCATTCCGTTCTGACCCAGCCGGTTGGCTCCCCATGAACACGACGACGACGATGTTTCTCCGTTCCAACCCAGCCATGTACACGAGCCCTGGCCGTACGTATGCGTGAGTAGGCGTTCGAGACCCCGCCCGTATGTACACATACGTGGCCGTATTTTCTTTCTTGCGCACTGGCCGCCGTACGTATGTGTACATGCTACGTGCGCACCTCTACTACGACACGTGCGCGCCTCTACTACAACACGTGCGCGCCTCTACATCGACCAGTATATATGTACGTACACGTTGGCGACCAGAATGACAATGCTATGTACGCTTCGACCAGGTGGGTCCCGACTGTCAGACACTTCCTTGCGTGCGAAGATGTAGCTGGTGGGTCCTAGCAGTCAGGGGGAAACGTTTTTTTTTTGCAAAATACGGTGGCCCGTCCGATGGGTCCCCACTGTCAGGTGGAGGAATAATTATTTTGCGCGTAATAAGGAGGCACTTCCTTGCTGCGACCGTGGACCCAGCTGTCAGCCTCTCCACGTACAGTCCACGTCCGATGGAAGCCGTTCCTTGACCATGTTGACCACGCCGCTCCGAGAGCACCAGGGCGGTGGACGACAGCGAGGCCTAGGAAGGGGACGACACAGAGCCGGGGAAGACGCGGCAGTGGATGCCCACGCGTAAAGGAGTACGAGGGTTCACTGGTTCACTGTGGTGTGAGGCTGCCGTCGTCGCAAAATAACAGGGGGTGTGGGTGAGTAGAGGGATGGCCTGGCCAACGGTGGGAGTAGTAGACGGTGGTGAGGCCTCCGCCGCATCGCAGCCGGCCACGGGAGGCAGGAGCACGAGGCACGCCCGGTGCTGGTTTGGGTGGCTGGAGCAAGAAGACCAGAGGTTGAAGAAGCACTACGACCGTTGGATGGACATTGTACGGTCACTGGAGCTAGAATCGTGCATATTGACTAAGTTGACAAAGACCTCCGTCCCCGTCAACTTAGTAGGCCCACAAGTTAGCCTGCCACTATACTTGGTCCCGGCTAACAGGGGGTGTATTCATTTTTTTGTGTGTAATAAGGAGGAACATCCTTGCGTGCAAAGATATAGCTGGTGGGTCCGAGCTGTCAGCGGCGGTAACGTTTTTTTCGCGAAATACAGAGGCCCTTTCGGTGGGTCCCTGATGTCAGGTGGAGGAATCATTATTTTGCGCTTAATAAGGAGGCATTTCCTTGCGTGCGGCCATGGACCCAGCTGTCGGCCTCTCTACGTACAGTCCACTTCAGATGCATGTCGGTCGTTGACCACATTGACCAGGCCGCACCGAGAGCACCAGGGCGGTGAACGATGGCGAGGCCTAGGAAGGGAACGACACGGAGGCAGGGAAGACTCGGCAGTTGTTTCCCATGCGGAGGGGAGTACGACTGTACAAGGGTTTACTGGTTCTTCTGCCATCGCCGGAGAATAACAGCAGGTGTGGGTGAGTAGAGGGATGGCTCGGCCAGCGATGGGAGTACGGTGGGGCAGTGAGGCCTGCGTGGTAGCACAACCGACCGCGGGAAGGACGGAGCAGGCAGTCTCGCCGGCGCTTGTTTGAGCGGCTGGAGCACGAAGAGCAGAGATTGAAGAAGCACGACAGCCGTTAGATGGCCATCCAACAGTCACTGATTGTGTGTCAACCTTTTTTTAGGAAAGCCTCAAATCTGTGGAAAACAGCATACATCCCATCTGCCATTATTTCTAATAATTTACAGACCATTTGCTAATTCTTAATGTTTTTTTGAAGCCCATATTCTTTTTGTTAGCATTACAGCCCATATTGTGGCCACGGTTAAAAAATTATACAAAATTTTGCATATTTCGGTGTGGTCCGAACTGTTTTTAATCCCAAAATTTCGACTCACATTCAAACTGATTTTAAAAATAAATGTATATCAATATAAAATTCAACAAATTCTCCACGCATAAAAATTAATGTAATTTAAAATCTCGAAATGAAAAAAAAGATATTTGAAACTAATTGCCGGTTTGATGTGTTTTAAAAATGTACAACCCATTTCTCATTACTGATGGGCCATTTTCTCGGCCAGCCGAATGAAACCTCTCCTCGTCTTGAAAGATTTGCATCTCAACAGGCATGACAAAGCGACTTACTTGGCAAATCACAAAAAAACTGGGTTGTGGTCGTGGACCCAGCTGTCAGCCTCTCCACGTATAGTACTCTTTCGATGGAATGTCGTTGACCACATTGACCACGCCGTGCCGAGAGCACCAAGGCGGTGGACGACGGCGAGGCCTAGGAAGGGGACAATGCGGAGCCAGTGAAGACCCGGCAGTGGATCCCCACGCGGAGAGGAGTATGAATGTACGAGGGTTTACTGGTTCGTCTACCGTCGCCGGAGAATAACAACAGGTGTGGGTGAGTAGAGGGATGGCTAGGCCAGCGATGGGAGTACGGTGGGGCGGTGAGGCCTGCGCGGCAGCACAACCGGCCGCAGGGAGGAGGGAGCAGGCAGTCCCGACGACGCTTGTTTGAGCGGCTGGAGCAGGAAGAGCAGAGATTGAAGAAGCACGACGGCCGTTGGATGGCCATCCAACAGTCACTGCTTGTGCGTCAACCTTTTTTTAGGAAAGCCTCAAATATGTGGAAAACAGCATACAACCCATCTACCATTATTTCTAATAATTTACAACCCATTTGCTAATTCTTAAGGTTTTCTGTGGAGCCCATATTCTTTTTGTTAGCATTACATCCCATATTGTGGCCACGGTTAAAAAATTATACGAAATTTTGCATATTCGATGCGGTCCGAACTATTTTTAATCCCGAAATTTCGACTCACATTCAAACTGATTTTAAAATTAAATGTATATCAATATAAAATCCAACAAATTCTCCACGCATAAAAATTAATGTAATTTAAAATCTCGAAATGAAAAAAAAGATATTTGAAACTAATTGTCGGTTAGATGTGTGTTAAAAATGTACAACCCATTTCTCGTTACTGATGGGCCATTTTCTCGGCCAGCCGAATGAAAGCTCTCCTCGTCTTGAAAGATTTGCAGCCCAACAGGCCTGACAAAGCGACTTACTTGGCAAGTCACAAAAAAACTGAGATGTGGCCGTGGACCCAGCTATCAACCTTATTTTGCATATTTCGGTTGAGTCCGAACTATTGTAATCCCGAAATGTTAAACATTTTTTTAAGAACTTATTGATTTGCCAAAAAAATCTTTTTGTTTTTGTAAGCAAATAAGACGGGGGACAATTGACTTGGTTTAAGGGAAAACCAGTGGTAAAAAAATCAGCACTGGGTGGGAAAAAACAACAAAAATAAGGATGTAAATATGAAAAGGGAATTTTATGTGTTTTCCATATAATGATACATGTATATGAACTAGTAAAACTATAGTTAGAGATTAGAAAATGAATGTTGGACATGCGTTTCAAGAGGAAAATAGAACTGGGTTGTGTGTTTGATTCAGTAAAAAAACTACCTGCGGATGTTGTAAGACAAAATATAACTAACGCTGGCGGGCCAGAGGCCAGTAGATACCTGCTGGATCTTTGTGCCCCGTTATCGTCATGGGCTGGGCCTGGTAAAAAACAAAACCAACCCCGGGCAGTCTACAACCCAGTTGACACTTGCTCGACCTGAAAATCAATATACGTTCTCAATAAACGAGAGAATTCTGCAAGTACAAACTGATAACTGGGATGCAGCATGGATATTGTTTTTTTATCATGATAATAAGTGCATGCACTTGTTTCGAAAAAATTGGTGAATTGGGAATTCGAACGGCAGGTGCTTATGCTACCCATCAAATAAAAATCAGGTGCCTGAAAATTCGTTTCGAAACAAATGATTCAGCTTTATATCCACGTTGACCCTCGGCATGATGGTTGGAAGCAAATGCAAGTTCATACCAAAAGATCGTTAACAACAATACCAACTTGCGGACGACAAGGTAGTACAACTACCAATACCAAACTAACTTATAATCTTTTTACTCCTGGCCCTAAGTGTTCGTCTGGTAGAAAACCTTGCAGAGGACTAGCTCCCGCTCCTTCTCTTGCTCCAGGTCCCCGAGGTGGTGCTGGTGCATCACCGAGTTGGTCCTCTGCTGGTCAAAGTTCTTGTTGGTGTGCAGCACCCGAACCTTTTTTGCTGCCCGTCTGCCGGCCGTTGACCATCACCGGCAAGGTTTTGCTGGTCTTGTGCCACATCGCGTGCATGCCGCACTCCGACTGTATCTTGCGACGCGTCCACGTGCCCCTTTTGAATGCCCTGGAATTGCACTGGAAGAAATGCTTCGTTTGGCCACTCAGTGTGATACCTGCAGTATTGTGGAATACAGGTTTTAGTGTACGTAGTTGCCATTTTCATAACATCTTTGGCATGTTGAAGTCACTTGTTTCACTTTTTATTAACTGTCAAATTGTAATTGCTTCACCAGGTCTGCGTCTAAAAAGAAAAATAGAGCTACAAACAAAGTAATATGTTTGTGCAAGTAGACGGCCGATCGGTGTCTTACCTGGAAGTTTCTCAGGTTGGGTGTAGCATATGTCGTGCTCGCTGTCGATGGTTAGTATGAACAAATCGATGAGAGACTGAAATCTCGTGCTGTCAGCACTCACTTTGGCCTCAAGGTGCTCGATCAGCTCCTGATCCATGGGATCGAACTTGACGCCAGCCGGCAGCACCGGCCAATCCTTCTTCGACTTGCATCAGTAATTCCACTTATATGGTACTCATTGTATGATCAATCGACTGTTTTAAGAGAATGGTGAAAGATTTCGATAGATAAGTGGTACTCCAAATCTGAAGTCCAGAATATCCGAACACGCCGCCGGGATTCTTGTGTCACCTCACGCGCAGCGTGTTGTCACGTCAATTCAATGTGTGGACATGATGAATAATTTGACCGACGTATACTAGTACTGCTACTGTACTACTTACTAGTCGTATTTAGTGTCACAATTTATACATAGGTTTAACTAACAAGTACGCATTTGAAGCCTAACTGATATATATATATATATATATATATATATATATATATATATATATATATATATATATATATATATATATATATATGGCTTCTGCACAGCATCTCCATCATCATTATCAGTACATCCTACGCAGGTGAGTTAGGATGCACTTGATCCCAGGAAGGTATCTACTATCCTTCTAACCAGATGAGTGCTTCAAACTAACAACAGTACATAGTATCCAACAAAAGAGGATCGTGCTACAACAACAGAATAAATGGCTCAGTCTAGATATCAGCACGAATCAAGTTGTGCATATTTGCTGTTGGCATGAACCTCATCGCCGCATGTCGGGTTTGCAAAAGCCATCCATCGCATGGAAGCTTGATGCCTTTCACACACTAAAAATTATCTGGCAACAAGCTGTGTCGACGAATCTCTGGATATGGTGATTCATGAAACCCATGGTATGATGTGTAAACACAGTCCCCCCTCGCGAATGGAAGTTGCATAGCACGGTAGTCATCGCCGGTGATATGATCGATGATTGGTTGGAGTATCGGATAATTGAGCCCGAGGAACAAGGAGTGGTTGCCGAGGCTGTAAACCCACCTCCAGTTGAATACGCTTGGCCCAACAGAGCTGGGATCTTTCTCGAACACGAAGCAGCCATAGCCATCGATGTCATGAATGCCCCACGCATTGTACTGCATGTTGTTTGATGTAATGGTTTGGTCAATTTGGTACATGCGAATGATCATCAAATGACCGCCGTCAGCTAAATGAGCGATAAACCACCACCCATCGGCTGGTACGATTCCAGGTCCTGTAATCATGAAGGCCAGCGCATTTGCGTCTGCTGCAACAATTCAAATTGGAGACCAAAAGGACAAAAATAAACAATCATGTTCAGAGTATGTGTGGAATTAAGATTATTATAACAGTGACACATATCATAGACAGAGAATTGCAATGTCGTGGTCATAATCATACCCCCGGTTAAAAAAATAAGCCAATGACTTTCATATTCTAGCAATATGTCATGGTTCAAACATCATGTAACAATGAAAGGAAAACAGCTATGACAGCGCCTACTCATATTCTACCATAGCACTTACTACTACTGTTCTCATATCAACTCTAAGCAATAACATGCGTTGTTATAAAAATCTTGTAAACGAGAGTAACATATAGCAATCATGATGTTATGCTCATAATATGTATTCTAACAATCATTAGATGCCAATTGTTCTCATATCAGCTCTAACAATAACATGTGTGGTCATAAAAATCTAGGAAATGAGAGGAACATGTAGCAATGATGTGGTTATAGACATGCTATGTATTCTAAATTTGTAACAAATGAACATGCAGTTGTATTCATAAGGTAAAGATGAGATTAGATAGAACAATTACACAATGATAGATTCCACCAGTATACGCAAACAATCTGTGCGTCGACAGCATAAACGATGCCATCGTGCACTATAGCATCAGACAGAAATGTTGCCTCAACAGGATTGATGATGAGCCATAACCATGTATGGCGACCAGATTCCAGATAGACTAATCCCATGTTGAACAAGGCAATGAGCTTATAATCCATGTAGTCTTCTGATGGTGTGGGCACTTTGCAGATTACAACTTTCTGCAAACAGAGGTCGAGCCAAAAGCTTGACGCGTCTCATGCGTAGTAGGCAGGAGTGTCCGGTGGGCCGTGGAGCTCGATGGCGGCAGCATCCAATGATGGAAGGGTGATCTCTCGCTGGGTGTAGATATCCACGAGATGCCACAGACTACTGGAGTGGTGGATGAGGATGATCCAGTTGGCCTTCATGCCCGCCCAGTAGTGGCCGCACATGAAGGACAGGTGGACGGGTAGTGATAGCATGTCGAGGGGCACCACGGCAACCTCCGTAGGATCGTCAAGTCGGTGTTTGGGCCACCTGCGAGGACCAGGCATCAGCAAGTAGGGTGTCTTGAAAAGAGCCGGTCGGTTGCAGACGAGTAGACGGTACAAAGACACCGAGCCTGCAGCCAGACGGACGGTGCTGAGTAGGTCCACACGACTACAGATCTGCTCCAAGAGAACATCGGGGAGGGAATTCCAACCGCGGCTCTACCTGTCAGTCGGTTCTGCCATTGGGGTTTTCGGTGCCTGCGAGCCAAAGGGGAAGTGGATTCGGGCGGGCGAGCGAAGAAGCTTCTCCTCGTGTGGTCGAGCAGTGAGCGGGGGGATATGGTACGCGCGAGCTACCAAGGAAGATGGCGCGGGCGGGCGAGCAATGAGCGGGGGTAAATGGTGTGCAGCCGACGGTGGGGAAGAGAGGAGGAAGAAGAGTGGAAGACGGGGAAGAAAGTGCATTAAATCTCAATTCTACTAGTACTACTACCAGGATATACCGTCCTTCGGAGTGTAAATAGTTACACCGATAACATGTGGGTCTACCACAAGAGGGCCCATATGTCAGTTAATTTAGGACAGAGATGCGTAGGCGTATTTGCGGAAGCGTGCTCTACTGGCAAACATGATGGCAGTACTGGATAAGGCTGATTTAGTAACACCAACACGCTGGTTCAGCTTTTGAATTACGTGTCCCATCTGCTGCAGCGTGTATTGTCACTTCACTGCGAAGACTAGTTGAATAGTTCTCTCTGACTGAGATGGGGAATAATGGATCGCGAGGACTTCCTTTCTACAGTATCCCTATGCCTCTACACTCACTTCACTCATTTTGCTCCGCACCTAGTCACTTGTTGAAATCTATAGAAAGACAAATACTCCATATTTGGGAACAGAGGGAGGCTTTTACTCCGTATTTGGGAATAGAGGGAGTATCACCATATGGAGGGAACAGAGGAAGCTTGAAATATGAACATGTCAATGGGAGGGAGTACGCCCCATGCATGCATGCATGCATGCATGCAACATGCCACACTGACACGTACACATGGACGAACGCAACACTCACACACCCATGCGGCACACAGCACATGACACAACACACACACTCACGCTCAAGTGCTCAAGCTACTCCCTACGTCCGTGAAAGACTGTACATTTAGAGATTTACACATCAACCAGGGCATAATTAACGCCCAAAAGTATCAAACTTATGTGTGCATGCGACCATTGAGAGAAGAAGATTAAATGAAGGCTAAATGCATTGGAAGTGTAGATGTACATCATGTACTACACTCTTTGTTTTAGGCTGGCCATAGTGGGGGTAACATAACTAGTATCATGTACTTGGGACTCGCAAACATGCTTATGTGGCAAACAATTAAAGAAGAGAGAGAGGGTAGTAGTAACATAGGTAGATACCGTAACACAATAAATGTTATGCTACAACCAAATTGAGCCTTATAAAATGGAAAAACTAAAATTTTGAGATAAGCCCTATAAACCGGAAAGGAGGGAGTATGTGTCATGCATGGTAATAAATGAGACCATCTATGATACTACTTTATGATACTATGCACTATAGATGTAGTATCATACACTAGTATCATATGCATGATACTAGTATATGTTAGTCTCCACTATCACCAGCCTTATAGCCGATGTACATTCTTTGTTGGAAGACCGAGGGAATACACGTGCATGCACTCACATACGCAGCCAGCACAGTTCACGCACAAGGGTTGGACTCGTCTCGCGCCTGCGTAAAGTTTTGTTTAACTGATTTCTTTGCTCTGCCAACTGACAAGTGGGACCCAGAAACCAGGTGACAATTTAACCAGCCAAGAAAGTGCCACGTCGACTATGTGGCCGGTCAGCAAGGTGCAATACGGTGCTCTACGATGAGCTAGTGATCGTATAATCACCGCAAAACTATATATAGTGACTGTAGAGAGCGTATTGTTACATACGTTGACCGCCAGTGTATTTTTCTCATTTCAAATTAAGCCATATTAATCGGGAAGGACGCAGTATGGACTACTACTAGTACTAGTACTGCTTTGATGTGTCCCGTCAACTCGCCGAACAAGGAGAAGCTTGCTTACTACGGCTCTCCCTCGCCCACGCGCGCGGTGGTTCACAGGACGAGGAGATGGTTTTGACTACAGCGCCCTCTCCCTCTCCCTCGCCCTCGCCCTCGCCCTCACGGTGGACGTGTAGCAGTTCAATCGTAGTCAAATTGCCAGAAGCATATTGTACTATAGTATCATCATTGTTGGACCTTCCGAAGAGGTGAAGAGCCAAGTGCAAGGTTCACACGAGTACAAACTGTTGAACCTCCCAAGAGGCAAAGAGCCGAGCGCAAGGTTTTATAGGAGTTGTCGTCCTAGTAGGATTGTACTACAACTATAGCGAACGATGCTACTGTATGATGCCGCCACATCATGTATATCCAAAGTTGTGCCACCTTTTTTTCTCAAAGAGCATGTTGGATCCCGTGCAACAACCGCACAAGTTGCACGTACACATAACACATTTACTAGTAATAATTTCTAAAGGACAAATGCTACTATGCCACACAAGTTCATCTCCAATTCATGTGATAAATTTTTACACGACTAGTCCACATATATTCAAAGTGATACCATTCACAATTACCGTACTCCACTTACACGTTATAGATGGGCTACATGTCCTCCTCCAGGTTCCAGTCCCTGGAGTTCTTCATGGATGGCACGATCCATAGCGGTGGGAAACGGGAATCATTGTCGCAACTTTCTAGTCCGGTTCCACACGATAGAGACTCATCCAAACTGAAGCGGCATAAATCAGGGATAGCGTGTCCCATCATGTCGTTCATCCGGCGGTGCGCAATGAAGACACAACCATGCTTCATGAACGGTAGGCCTTCCGTGTCGTGCACGGAAGGTGGCATCCGCTTCACAATGGGGTAGCTGTCCCGATGAAAAGCGAGTACTCTCCAAGAGTGTTCCTCGGCACCCACGTAGCATCACGGGGGTCGAACTCGGCGCCGTTCATCTGGTACACGCGGCATCCCAGATCTGGACACATGGTGACGTACATAGTCAAGGTCCATGCATAATAATGTTGTGCTCAAATATGGCGGTTAGTAATACTGTGCAGCAAATAGTACTACTCCGGTATAGAGGAAGTAAAATAACCGGCTTAGTATATATAGCCACACTCTTGGCTACATGGATGAGATAGTAAGACATGGAAAATAAAAAATGGTGGCAGCTAGTGGGTTCAAGTCTTCAAGGGCCTAGCTAGCTATACGCGTCCTCCAAGGTAAAAAGTAATCCTACTAGTACTACTAAGTATACTACTAGTACAACAATGAAAGAGAAGGCGAGAGGGTTAAAAATGGAATACCTGGGTAGATGGTGAAGGTCTGATCATGGTAGATTGTGTGACCATGTTGCACATCAGTGGTACCATGGGTAACGACTGCTAAGATAGTTGATCCCAATATGCCAAAGTCAGCTACAAGGTTCCAGGTTAGACCGAATCGTGGATGCAAATGCACATCCAGGGTCGGTGATCTTATTTTGATCGGGGGATAACTGGTCCCTACAAAATAATGGACTATCGTTAGGGATGCAAAATGATGGTTTGTGCATTCCGTTTGTAATCTCCCGTACCGTAGGATGGCAACCAGATGAAACAAGTCCCTTGGCTTGTCACCGCGAAGATGCGGCCTAGATGGCGCACGGCGTCTTCGAACGTGTAGGGGTACAAATCTGCCGCCGCCAACATGCGCCAGCCTCTACCGTTACTTCCTCTTGCATTGATGGCAATCCTTATGTCAAACACTGTGATGAGATATTAATCGTCGTAGCCGCGTCGCTTTGTTGGCGGGTCCGCAATTGCTATCTTCTTCAATCTCATGTAGGCATCATCATACGTATTCTAGCCGAGCCAGTCCGGAAGGCCGATCCCAATGGTGGAGAAGGGGTCTACCGGAACGGCCGCACTGCTGTAGATGTTGTGCAAAATGATGGTGGTATCCGGCCGGAGGTATGCAAGCCAATCTTTGTTGGCACCGACCCAGACCTATATATAAGATGGTGGGCAGCGGAGAAATTACGGGATGGAAATGGAATAACTAAGTACTACATGATCAAACTCCATTACTGACATGCTCATCGGACAAAATCCGACTACCTCTCAAGATCGGCAACTCTAGCGGAGTAAACGTGCAACCATGTCCAGGGAGCGGTGGACTGTTCGAAGGATTGTCCCATAGAAGAACATTCTCCTCGAGGACACTTGGAAGACCAACAAGGATGGCCTTTTCCCAAGCCTGTTTAAGCAGCTTCTTGAAAAAGTTGGTGCTGGAAGCACCGAGTCTTGCGGCGGTGAGGACATCGGAGTGGTGTGAAATTTCTCCCAGAGGATCGTCGTCCAAGGTCTCCCAGCCCCGACGAGGAGGAGAACCGCCTGGCTAATCCATGGGAGCAGCACCGAACTGCCTTCTCTTCGGGGGGAGGGGAACTGGCGAGGAGGAGATAAGAGCGTAGTAACCGCAGGGCCTCGTCCCTTCCAACTGTAGATCTTTCCTCATCGAAGGGGTGAGGCTTTATTTACTAGTACTAGTACTGCCATTATGGAACGTTATGGGATTGCATTATACTGTAAACAATAGCACTAGTAAGAAATTTTTGTCACTAGGTATTAGTTTTTGGTGTGGATTAAGAAATTTTGGGTATGTTTTTGCCATTTTTTGTACACGCCAAGTAGTGTCAAAAAACGTGTTACATTATGTGACGGAGGAGTACGTACTCATACTGTAGTAGTACTAGTACTACTTTTCTCAACTAGTAGTGCGATGTACTGTACTTCTTGTCTAGTTCTAGTATAGTGCACAAGTTTTGAACTCTTTAATCTCAGGGCCAAGGAGCTACAATTGGAAGTGGAGGGTACTACTGTTCAATAGAACCATCGCTGTACTATCAATGCAGGGAAAGTACACCTGCGTAGTGGCCTAGTGGGTGCTCTCGGTGCTCTATTCAGCCGCTCCTCTCACGTAGCTGGCCTACTCAGCCGCTCCTCTCACGCAAACACTAGCAGCCTGTTTATCAGCGACGGTTACTGCAGGGGCAGAACATTTGAGTTATTTGATACAGCGAGACTAGGCTTTTCGCTTCCATTTGTGGAGGTCTAATGGATCTCGTCGAACTTTGTTAGTAGTTCCTTCTTTATGAAGAGATGAAGCAAAGCTTTTGCCTCCGTTTCAAAAAAACACGTCAATAGGAATTTCTTTTATAGTAGAGCCAATAATGGAGTGAAGTCCATGCGTGCAACGCCACAAGCTATAGTAGAGCACTTTATGTGCAGAGCCATATTGCACAGTTCCCAATGCCCCGCCAGGCTTTTTCGGCTCCTCGGGCTTAATTGGGAGGCGCTAGTTTAAATATCCTACTAGCTGATGAGGAAGCTGCAAGCGAGGTACGGCTAGGGCGAGCACGCGAGCCAAGGGATGCTGGGAAGGAAAACCCGTTCACGTGGCTAGGCTATCTAGTGCACCCAGATTGTGGGGCCGCACGTCCATTTGACTTCAAAACTCAAAACTACCCGTGTAAAATATTGGCTTGTAGCGAAGTGTAGTAGTACTATTTAAAAAAAAGGCCGCCGTGCGTTCGGCCGAGATCGAACCCACAAAACGAGAGGTATACACTACCGTGGCCACTAGTAGTACTCGTTGGAGTACAACGCAACCTAGAATCGCCTTTTGTCGCTAGTAGTATGTACATTGTTCCTTACAAGAAACCCCTATAATGCAAGAAACCACTAAAATGCCAAGAAACTACTATCACTTGCATACGTGGCAGACTTAAGATAAGACTACCTTATCAACCATTGTACATGCTCTTACCAACAAAAATCCTCGAGTGACCTCCTACCTCCGGCCTGTCCACCTAGTCATCCTCGGCCATGGGACGCAGCTACCGCCGCCGGCAGAAGGCGAGGTCAAAACCGCCGGCGATGCGGAGCCCATGTTGCGGCAGCCCGGATGCCAGCTCCGTCCGGCGCTCGTGGCCGCTAGCTAGCCAAGATAGCTCCATCCAGCTGCTTGTCTGCAAGGTTTGCTAGCTAGATTGGCACGGTAGCGCGGCGGCTTGCTCGCACGCGCCGCGCTAAGGCCAGCCATCTGGCTCGAGCGGAGGCCAGCGCGGCGGCTTGCTTGCTTGTGAGTCACGCTCAGGCCAGCCTGCCAACCCGTGCGGAGGCCAGCGCGGCGTCCGGCCCGTCCGGCGGAGCAGCGGCCAACTCGCTCATCACCGGCGCCACCGACGAACACGCATCAGTACTGTTTGAAGTAATGTTCAGGAAAAATAATGATTTGAGGGGGAATAACAGGATAGAAGGTCAGATGTGGGTCCCTTGTGTCAACGGTCAAACAAAATGTGTTGGTTTAAGCTGCCTCGTCAACATGGACGTGTGGGCCAACCCTGTCATAAATGGGTTTAAATGAACCTAATTGGTAGGAGTACTAGGTAGTAGTTTTTGGTGTGGATTAAGAAATTTTGGGTATGTTTTTGCTATTTTTTGTACAATAGATTCTTCCTAGGGCTGGTTGAAAGTGGTAGTTTTTTGTTAAATACTCTACATATTGTAAGTAGGAGTGAAAGTTAAGCTTTGGAAGCCAATAAGCAAGGCTAGTTACTAGCGCATATGTGTACATGATTGAAAGTAAATATCAACCATGAGTGACTAATATCTTGATGGAAAACTCGAAACTATGGAATACTAGGAAAAAATGCATGGTTGGAAATACTAGCAATGTTCATGTCCGTTGCAACGAATCATAATTAGAATAGTACTTATTCACAAACTTGGTACAAAACACTCTAATTTTGATATACATATGTCACTAGAGATATATTATGTTTCAATTAGAATATATTCCTTGGGCTGTTTTGGTGAGGTCAGGGAGGGATGTGGTTGGTTTTAAGATACTAATTATGGGTTTTTCTGCAAATTGGTAGACAAGTGGGATGTTGGTGAGAAAAGGCAACAACTTACCTCACAATCGTTAGATGTAGATCTAATGGTCAGAAACGACGGATGGCAGACACACCAGCATCACCAACTTAGTCTTGTTTAGGAGTACTAGCAAGATCCGTGCATCGCACGGAACATCAAGATGCATTTTTTATAAAACACTTGTTGTGATTGACCCTTGCGGGAGTAATCCCATGTGTAAAACTAATGATATCTCGAGAAATATGAGATAAGGTGAAGAGGAGTGGGGTGTGGTGGTGGTTGGTGGGGGACTGAGCGGAGGCATGGGGATTGACGACGCCGGCAGCAGCCACCAGGCCAGTTTGTTCCAGAGGCTTCCTTTCTTAATTGCTCAACAATGAGGTTTGTTGGAGATAAGGATGAACGAGGGAAGGCCTTGTCTGCAAATGTGGAGAGGGGTGCGGGTATCTTTTAGTTTAATTTCCATCCGTCAGATATAGATCGGACGGTCTATATTGCAAGATGGCACACGTACCATCATCACCAACTCGGTTTTTTATAAGAGAAGAAATATAAGTATGGAGATACAAATGTATTATCAATACTTGCTTCCATAAACTAGCATCTACATTCTATTCAATGCCTCGGCATGTGGGGCCTTAGCACAATGACTTCTCGACTATATAAAACAAAGATTTTCCCGTCGCCGACAAGGAGGGGGTGACGGCGGTGCGCTTTTTGGCTTGGTCTAGTCCTAGTAGTCATACTAGGTGGTCTAAGCACGTGTAGATTTATTCTTTTTCACGTCTCGTGTTCGTCGTACTGCCACGACTGTTGATGAATAGACGGTAAGTTATTCATGTGGAAACCCTTGTTGAGTGTGTTTGCGAGAGTGAGAGAGACAGTGTGCGTGTGTGATATGTTAGAGACTGGGGCAATGATAACAAATTCTTTGTGTCTATATGTGTGGAGGATAGAGAGAGACATGTACATGGGGCTTTGTGTTGTGTAACGTGGAGACACATATACATAATTAGAGAGTGAGTGTGTGAGATACACATGCGGACATGGGGAGAGATGAGGATCCAGATAAATGGGTGTTTGTGTGTGTCTATGTGTGTTTGTGCACGCGTTTGTGTGTGAGAGGGAGAGAGTGTATGTGGAGTAGAGAGACCACTGATGATGTAAACCAAGTATAAGGGAAAGGGGAATGGTGTGACATGTGTAGTAGCGGGATAGCGCGGGTGCGGGCGGGGGGAGCAGACTATTTGGAAGAGACATCGAGTGTGTGTGTGGGAGAGGGGTGTGAGAGCGAGAGAAAGAGAGAGCTAGCGACGGAGAGAGATAGAGAGGAAGAGAGGGGGCGAGAGGGGTCGTTTGTGTCCATAAATGGCGTATAGATAGGGAGACAATGTTGATGTTGTTCGAAATTGGCTATGAACGTAGACGCATGGGAAGCGAGTCATCGTGTGTGTGATAGGGACTTCATGAGAGATCTAGAATAGATGGTGTAGAGAACAATGTGCGAAATCGAGAACGATTATACATTAGGGAGCTATGCAAAGAGTCACGACATATATGTATACAGGGAAGGAGCTGGGGCGGGTCCGCATGTGGGAGAGATAGAAAGAGGAGAGTGGTGCACAAGGAGACAAAGTGTGCTTGTTTGCAGTGGGGGTGGTGTGTGAGGTGAGTGCGCGAGAACCACATAACTAGGGAGATAGACGTTTGGGGGCGACGTTTTGTGTGTATGGGAAATATACACTCTACATAGTGCGTGTGCTTGGGTAAGAGAGATAGCAGGAGACCTAGAGAGTGAGGGAAGAGATGTGTGCATGCCCGAGAGACAAAGTGATAGAGACCTATGTTGGGGTCCGGACTTTAGAAGAGAGAGGGGTGTTAATGTGCTCGTGTGTTGGTGTTTGGGGGAGAGAACGACTTCTCTATGTGTGTGTGTGTGTGGTGGTGGGGGGGGGGGGGGGGGGTTGACTTCAGATAAAGAGTGAGGTGTCTATATTTGAGGGACTTTAGCGTAATTGAGATATTGTGCACTCATGGTTGATCAATTTGTTTCACAGTTTGTACTATGAGATAACGATACTTTTGAACATGCGTGATATACCTTGATGTACCAGAATTACAAACCTAAGATTGGAATTTTGGAATTCGACTCCATCATTAGCTTTTGTAATTCATTTAAACGGAGGTACATTTTTTAAGCCGGGATTTCGTGATTTCAAATTCATATATCAAACCTAGAGATATACACATACGGGCATGTTCAAACTTTATAATCATCCACTTTATTCATACACATACGCATTTTTGCTTTTGTCATCATATTTAGGATAAACACATTTGGAATTTCATTTGAATTGGACCGTATGATGGTATTTGCTTGTAGTAGCTCAATGATCCATATTTGAATTGAATGGACAATCTAAGTTTCGAGTTGGAGACATTGATTTTCAAAACTTGCACATTTTTTTTGAGTGCAAAACAAACAAATTGTCAGCCATGATATCATAGTCGGCCGTACGAGAGCAGAATACTTATAATTTTAGGCACCAAAAGCTTTCAAACTTCCCGCTGACATCAAAATATCACGCGCCCGAAAGTTTAGCCCTGCGATATTCCTGTTTTACCCCTGCCACATGAACGGAAAAGGGCTGCTTTGGTAACTCCATTGTTTTCCCCTCTTTGCCCCCAACATTCTTCCCAAGAGCCCCTCCCCTTCCCCTCCCCGACCCCTCCCCCCAACCACGGCAAGCCGCCGAATCTAGTCCTTCGCTGCAGCGTTGGACCTCACACCCCGCCGGATCTACCTTCCGCACCTTGGAACCCCCAACTGCCAACTCACCACTTCACCGGAGCCACTTCAGCGACTGGCTTGTCCACCACTCCAGATCTCTTTAACCGCCATCAATGGTCCACCACATGGATCATCTTAACCGGCGCCCTAGTCCACCACAACGTAGGCCCTTCACTGACTCCCTCATCCGCCCCTTCGTTGGCCCTTCATACAAGCCCTAGTCCGCCGCAACAGATCCGCCTCACCGAAAGCACTGTACAACACGCCCACCGAAGCCTTCGTCCACTGCACCAGACCCGCTCCACGGACGCCATATTCAACTCCATCGGCCCTGCTTTACTGACGCCCCAGCGTCATCAGGTTATTTCAGTTTGTATTCCTTAATTTTTTCTCTTTATCGTGCAACTGTTCACTTACCACAGATGAGCTTTCTTGTATGTCGACAGGCGCCGCAACCGTAGCACCGGAGCCGCTTCAGCGACGGCGACAGCCGACCCAAACTCAACCACAACACGAGCATTATCGACGATCCTTAGCTATCAAGTATGACAACGATACCCATACGCCGCCAAGAATCAGGTACTATTATCCAACGGCCGGCGCCTACGTTCACTTTCCTAGCATAAGCACCGCACCTTTGAATTTCTTCAGGGCATCATTCAGTTTTTCATGAGACGCGTTATTCTGTTTGCACCTGTAGGGCCATACTTCTGGCAGTGAACATGTTACATGTGCTAAATTACATACCAGTGCACATATAGTTAATATGCTTTAGTTTTGTTCTGATGCCACCTGTTGGTTCCATCAGACTTCTTAATGTTCTCTATGCTTAATTACACATCAGCAAACTAGCATGTGGTTCCGCTGCTTTTTGTTTGTTTTACCCTACATTTTCTGATGCTAGCTATTACATCACTGCTCCGAGCCTCTGTTCATTACTTGTTTGTGTGTTCTTGATCTTCCCAAGTTGCATGACTAATTTGATGCTTCTATTAATTATGGAGCTGCCAACCCCATCAAGCAAAATATTTGTTCTTTTGGGGCTGGCACCTCGAACAAGCATAAAAATAGAGGGAAGCAGATATATTGTCGTGTATGCACACACCCTTCTTTCATTAGTTTAGATGAACCATTGATGATCAATTCGGACCAGTGCATGCGATTAAAATTAATTTTACCTAAATAGAGGGTGCAGAATAAACTACAACAACTAGATTTGCAACCACGGGATGCTGACGATATCTTCAAAGAACATTGCAACAGCAGTGAGGCTTCACAGCAACATATGGTAAGCCAGTGTGTTTTAGTACATGTGAAATGTAATGCGAGTGGGCTGCTTTCTTGGCTTGTGCCCTCAACCTGTAATCCTACCGAATTACAAATAGTTCAGTTGTCTGCTTTGCTGTATTGCTTGATTCGAATGCTTGTTTGTTGTTACGCTATACCTGAGTTGGCCAATATGTCAGCAGTGCCTGCTGTACTATCATAAAGAAATGCATGCCTATTTCATTTGAGTCCTTAACTTTTCCTCTCAACTTCATCACAAGACTGTCTTCGTAGTTTATATGAGGCCACACTGTTAAGTGCTTTCTCAGATTATTTCAACTGCTTAGATGCCTTGGCAACTTAAATATAGCGGTGGTACACTCCCTTCAACTAGGGATGTCAACTGGGTCCCGTTTAATCCTGATTAAAGTCCACTAGTGGTATGATAGTTCAAAAGAGTTTTTGTTTTTTGAGGAAAATGAACTAGGGAGGTAGCAAAAACTAACTAGATGGGAATGGCGGATGTCTTTTATTTGCCACTTACACCCCTAGTTTCATCTTACCATTTTAATTTCTTTTCGGCTGATGCTGCTTCGAACCATTTAAATATAGTTTGCCATGCTCGGCAATAATTCGTCCGTCGTTTACCATGTAAGCTTACTGCCTGGATCATATGATAACTATCTCTTACTTATGTCCAGCGGAAACCTTTCAGGATGCCGTTCACACTAGGACACAATGTACAACCCCAGAATCTATTTGTGGAAGCAGTGCGCCATCCATGTTACCAGATGGTAGCAGTTCAGAGGCAACACCACCGGAGAGCAGCCTGAGCACAGATATTATAGTGCTTGAGGCTCTACTAGAGGCAGAAAGAGATGGTGTGGCTGCCATGAATGAGGTAATCTTTATCTTGAGGCTGGAAATTACGGAATTAGCGGCACGCATTATGCAAGCAACCCAAGAATTGGAGGAAGTAAGAATGTTGCATTTGAAGACGGAGGAGGTCCTGCTGTTTCTGCTATCTGAAGCCCAAGGTAATCCCGGTTCTTCTTTAGATACCAGTTGAAATTGTCATTAGATTATTGTACTTGCATGTTGTGTCATGTCTCTGAATGTATTATGTTGCAAGACCCCCTATGTTGTCCATGTGTTGTAATGATCCGGATTTTTTAGGCGAGGTAATCCTCAGTACTTGTATGATTGACATAAGGTGAACTGTTTTTCGTGTGAGCATATTGTATTGGATGAAATAACTGTTTGACTCAGAGTGTATCCAACCTACTGAATTCAAAGATCACGGCATTTCTAAATCATAATCATATATAAAGGTGGAATAAATCTTTGTTGTGGTTTTGAAGAAATAAATAACGAAACGTATAATTATCAATGGATATTCGTAATCGAATACAAATTGGATTTGAATTTAGTTTGCCAGGGCCCAGGGCAAACATGAATGCTAATTCTCCCAAGTTTTGAACGAAGCGTCTAAACACCCACTATAATTTGTGGGCTGCCCGAAGCAAGTGTTTGCGAGATGGAAATTACTGTCTACCGCTGACACTTGACATCCTTATCGACCGGATTTACGCTGCTGTCGATAGAGGTAGACTAGTAACTTCAATCAGACGTGAAAAGACGGCCTCCGAGTCCATTCAGACACGGTGAGCGCCAAACGTGGGCGGCAAAACACATTTGATTCAAGCTCGTCCGAAAGACGTGTGTCTCTTCCTCCATTTCCCCATTCATACACGGTGGGCGGCAGAACAAACTCTCCTCATCTGAAATTGATGTAGGCTAATATTTTAAATAGGGGCAGATGTGTAACTAACATCAGATGTGACACAACCGCCCTACATGTCAGCCCTGTTCATACACCGCGGGCGCCAACCGTGGGCAGCAGAACACCCTCTCCTCGCCCGAAATAGTTACCGACAAATATTTGGGAGATGCGAGATTACCGTCCTATCCCCAACCGGCGCGATGTCCAAAATTTCAAACAGGGGATAAGTTCGTAACTTTTCCCCATTTCAGAGAAGCGGATCCCAAAGTTTGAGATACCCCCTCCCCCCCCATTTCCCCATTCATACACCGTCGGCGGCACGACAACCTCCGCACTATGGCCAGCCTCCTCCGTCCGCCACCCCATCCTCCACCTTGCCGGAGCCGCTACCCCTACCCCGCCATCCACTGCAAGAGATGGACGTCTCTCATCCATGGTGCTGGACCAGGATCCTTTCATCGCCTCCTATCGCTTCATCGGCGCCGTCGTCCACCTTGCCGTTGCCGCTCCTACGACCACCTCGTCCACGGCAACAGGATATATCCCCCGACCCAGCCATCTACCGTCTAAAGTCTTCTTCCCTGCCGCCGACAGCCATCGCACCTGTAGCACCCTCAACGTATCAGCATAGGCCTACACGACGTCGCAAGAGAGGTGGTACTCTTCCATATGTGCTTAAGTTATTGATCTCACCCACAAAATAGATCGTAATTTGTTTACTGTACTTTTCTTGTCCGTACCAAATTGTAGTGGCTAGTTGAAAGCAAACATTGGTTGCGAAGTAGCTTTGTCTAGTTTGCACCTTCAGATCCGCCATGGCACGGGCACTATACTCGTAAAGCTTATGGTTTCCCCCCTTTATATTCACTACCATCATCGTAGGTGCTTCGTGTCGTGCTAGCACTACTCCTCAAGACCTCAACCCAAAGCTTATGTGTTGAAATACGAATCTAATATTATGCTCATATCACTAAAACAGAGAACATTTAATTGGTCACCTAATGTTCCTACATTCGTTTCGAAAAGCATGTGCGCCACCCACTGGTCTAGCTAGTTCCACTTTCCTGATTTTTCTCTTGATGCTTAGGGTTTCCCCCTTTTATCTACTATACTATGATCTGCGTAGGTGCTTTCTGTCGTACTAGCATTACTCCACCCTCCAAGCTAAACAACACACACTTACAATTCGAAAGCTTAGTTGTTCAAATATGATTGTGATATGATACTGATATTAGTTAACCGACATATTTAATTGGTTAGCTAAAGGTCCCACTTGAGTTTCCAAATGCATGTCGCGACATATAGAGAGACATCATAATTGCATTTCTTTGTCACTTGTTGACCGTACTTTCTTGTCCATACCAAATCTTAGTTGTTATTTCAAAGCAAACATCAGTTGCTAACTACCCTTTGCGCGGTTTGCAACTTCAGATCTGCCATCCCACTGCGACGGTTAACACTGTACTCATCATGCTTATGTTTTCCCCATTTTATGATGAACACAATCAGCCTACGTGGTTCATGTCGTAATAGCACTACTCCACCCATCGAGCTAACCAAGCTTAGTTGTAAAAATTCATATATGATATTATTGCTGATATTAGTAAAACTGAGAGATGTTTAATTGGTTAGCTAAATGTTCCTACTTTAGTTTCGAAATGCATGTGAGCCACATATGGAGAGACCAGAAAGAATAGTATTTCTCTGTGTGCTCTGGTTCATCATGGGTGGCCAACCGACATTGTATTGAAAGACTTGTAATATCTTCAATCTGCTTGCTCTTCTGCTCTTCTTTAAGATGATACTCTTCTCTTGCGGTCGACTGCTCAGGTCGAGTTGTTCTCCCTTAGTATATTTTGAATCTGTCAGGTCAGGTCGACTTGTTCTTCTTTACTATATGTTGAAGCTGTCATCTGCGAAGTGTCATCACTTCTGGAGCTCTCATATTTTGAGTAGTAGGCCACATTATATTAATGCACACAACAAATTACAGCATGCATGGCATCTTTTAAAAGAATTGCAGAGATAGCACAAAGGGGTTTACAGGGAGGCAGTATTGGATTAGAATCACTTCTGCATTACAAAGAAAATCTCACTTGTTTTTATGTTTTCATGCATGTCAGATATTGAACATTATCAAAATGAATATGAGAATGGGCGCACGAGAGGAATATTGCGGAATGATCCACTGGCTAACAAACTTGGCATGGTGGAGGATGGCCTATCTTATTCACCCATCAAGGTGCTTGCTCTAACTTTGCAAAGTTGTATTGGTCGCACATATTTTGCATCTGACCTCTTGCATTACTTCCACTTTGTTACACCATCTGCTTAATTTAAGCATCATATATGAGTATATGCCATACCTATCCATTTTCTGTACCTTTTCCATGTGTCGTCACACTATGTTTTTCCAGTCAAATGTTGTTCTTTCATAATAGATGTCCAAAAGGAAGAGGGTGAGTGCAGATCCTCAAGGAGTACAAACTAGGTATTTGGAAAAGGTAGTGATACCTGTTAAATCAGATAGATCAGCAGCCATAGAAAACACAGGCCCAACTGTACCACACTTTACCCCTACTCCAGTGGCCAAACCCCTATTAGAACTGCTGGGAGCCCAGCGTCAGGTACTGTCTATGATATCAATTCAAAATTTGAACTCCTAAATTTCTGCTTGTGCCTTACCTTCTCTCTTGTATGAAAACTAATTTCAGATGAATCTCCTTGCTCAAAGGATCATACGATCTCAAAACAATAATGGGCTCTGCATTGCTCTTGTCAGTACCTCTCTCCCTTTTGCCTTGTAACGCTGTACTTAATTAATTGCTATTTGATTATGTATCATTAGTCTGCACCTGAGCTTCATTATCCTCTGTTTCTTCCAATATTATTTGATCTATATTTACTCTTTGCAAAATGTAGAATAATGGCAACGCTTATAAAGAATTTTCTTTGGGGAATTTATTGAATTATCCTTCCATCAACATGGAGAAGGGCTTTGTCCAGCCCGTGTTAACATGTAATGTAAGTTCATCCTTCTCAAGCCTTCAAACTTTGTTCTAGTATAGATTTGGATAGGCATCATTTCCTCCACTGCTGTTTGCTTTGCTGTTTACATCTGATTGGATGTTTGCAACAACTACCAGTTTCAAATTGTAGTTGTAAAAACATGTTCCTTATGCAGAACAGATCCATTTATTTGATTATATAATTGTGAAACCTGTTACGTGTCTCCTTGTTTCTCTTTCAGAGTTGTATCTCTTACGCCAGGCAGAACTTTAGGGAAGATAGTGAGCCAAACCATCTTGAGGACATCGAGATGACCCCAAGGTCCTGTCTTGATGAAGACAGTGAGTTGAAGCTACTCACCAGCAGGTGTGAGACAACCTCTGTGCTGTCACTGCCTCAATCAGTTGGACTTCTTCAGTCTCAACTTAAAGCAGAAAGGCTTGCTTCAGCTCAGCTCCGACTTGAAGTCAAAGATGCAATGAAGATGTCAGAGGACTGCCGTGTGCACCATCATGCCTTAAATCTAGTGTTGATGCATCTATCGTTAACACAATTGAGGTCTACTCAGCTTCTTCAGCTGTTTGGGGGGCCCAACCTGGCCAGGCCTAGTGCCTTCTGAAGTGCTCTCAGTTTTGTATATTCTTTTGTCGGCGCGTTTATGTGCACGGGTGGCGAACTTTGATGCCAAGTGGATGTAATATGTGTGATATCGGTGATAGCCTAGCGTAAGTTACTTGCTTATTTATTTCCATGTTGTCTTGTTTATTTGTTTGCTTGTAGTCATAGCAGTTCTTTTTCCGCGGTTTGCTAGTGGCTGCAATAACCTATTTTTTAAAACTAGGCCACAATAACCATGGGCTAATATTTACTATAGTGACACTTGGCCTCCTACGGGCCATAGAAACAGTGGGCCTTCTACGGGCCGTAGAAACAGTGGGCCTTCTATGGGCCGTAGAAACAATGGGCCTTCTACTGGACGTATGATCGATTGGCCAAACATGGGCCAATAACAGGCCGCAATATGGCCGTAAACGGGCTAGAGTTGGAATCGTCCGTTCATGGGCCGACCATAACGGGCCATTATTAATAGGCCGTATTTGATGACTCTATGAAAACGGCCCATCCTATTAACGGACCACAAACGAGCAGACTGTAACCATGGGCTGAATTTGGCCCACAAGCAGAAAATGACAATAACTGGTCGTAAGTAAACGAATGCTAGAAATGAGCCCAAGAATAAATGGGCTTTGAGAAGGCCGAAAGATAACATGGGCTGGAAACGGCCCAACGGAATAACTGGCCATTAATGGGTATAAAGTGATCCACTGTTCATTATGGGCCAGTTTTACCACAGGCCGTTAATGGGCGTAAAGTGATAGACTGTGCATTACGGGCCAGTTTCACCACGGGTCGTTAATAGGCCAAGAGTTACATAGGGCCTCATATGGGCCGAAAGACGTCATGGGCCATACATGGGCCAGAAGTGAAAACCGGCTGGAATCATATTGGATGGCCCAGATGACGCTACTGGGCCTAATTCAGATAGGGCGTAACGGGCCTTGGGTTAGTGGGCTTTAAATGGGCTATATGTGAACAGGCCGTTAACAGGCTTTACATGGGCCGGCCCGCCATCTTTTGACCAACTCAAACGGGCCGGCCTTTTCACAGGAATGGGCCTCTATTGGTCCGTGCCACGTGATGACGTATCATAGGCGCCTTCTGTCCAACGAGTGGATGACATCTGTCCCAACGATGAGCCAACACGTGTTTCCTCTAGCCAAAGATGATTTTACACGTGGAAAATCCCCATTGGTCAGGGCTATTAACGGGTTATCGGATCCAAAACCTGACCCGATAGCTTAACGGCGTTCCGTTACGGTGGATGCCATGTGTCGGTCACCCTTGACAAAAGCACTTCTATGACGCGCGATTTATCGTCATGGAAGTGGACACTTTCGTGATGATAATTTTGGTAATGTCATGGAACACTTCTACGACAGCACAGGTATGACTATCTTGATTCTGTCATAAATTTGTCATGGATGTACATGCATGATAGAAAACGCGACCTACTGTGACAAACACGTATCATCACGGAAGTGTATTTTTTTGTAGTGAGAAGATCATGTAGGAGACTCTATGGACAATGATTGGGCAGCGGCGCATGGACCTAACGTGCCTCGATCGCCATGATACTCATAGCGTGGAATTGCCAAAGAATGGGGCGAGGCCTTGGCAATGAAAGGATGACGTACCTCACCAAGCTCATTCATTCCACTAAAGCTCAGGTAACTTTTGTTTCTGAAATCAGATCTTTGAAAGTTAAATCATGTGATCTTATTAATCGTTTTAACATGTGTGATAGTGTTGTAGTTCCTTCGAGTGGAGTGTCAGGAGGTTTATGGCTGATGTGGAACGATGAGCTTCAAGTTAATGGGCTACAAAAAAAAGACACATCCATGACATTTTGTGCTGAACTAAATATTTTTCTGTCATACTTATGACACTTCTATGACGATAGTGACAAAACCCGGTATCATCATAGATGTGGTGGTCTCCTACTTCTATGACAAAAAATCATGACATAAAATGGGCTTTCATCATGGGCGTGCCGGAGATGCAGCTGCATGACATTCTTTGGGCCGTCCATCACGGAAAAAACCATGGTAGAAGCGAGGGCGAGGAAAATTTCAGGGAGTTCCCGCCTACGGTTGGTGGTCAGGGGCCGATTGATGCATGTTTCTCTCATACACATACGTGCATGTGTGCGAGGCGTTGGGCTCTAACTGAACCCGAGCAAGGCATTGGGCTCTAATTGAACCCGAGCGATTGCACTAGCCAGGTTACTCAACCCGAGTGATTCCTTCACTACTGCTGCTAACTGAAGCCAATCAAACCCTGCTGCCTCCTTCCCTTGATGAACAGTGAGTGTTGTTGGGGGGGCTTTGGATGAATAGTTTTTGGTGGGAGTGGATGAACATGATCCTGTGGTGTTGCCTCTGGATGAAGAGGACCCCGATCGAGCCGGTTGGGGCTGGATGAGCAGAACCCCGTGGAGGGCTGGATGAACAGGACGACTCCGTGGAGGGCTGGTTGAACAGTAGCCTGTGGGGGGCTAGATGAACAGTAACCCGTGGAGGGGTGGTTGAATAGGAACCCATGGAGAGGGATGGTTGAACAGTAGCTAGTGGAGAAGCGCGCGGTGGAGGCTCGACTAACAGGAGCCTGTGGATGAAGAGTCGGAGGTGGAGGCTGGAGGAGAGGTCGATGGTGGATGAACAGTAGCCCGTGAAGGGTGGAGGAGGTCGACGGTGGAGATGAACAGTACCCCGTGGGGTCCTGTTTTGCAGTACGCCACACCTTCCAATGAACAGGACACCCGTTTCGACCGTAGCGCTCCAACACAAGTCTGTTTCCTCCGTTTTGCGGTACGCCACACCCCTCCCGGTCATGAGGACCCCGTTTCGACCATAGAAGGTCCAACAGAAGTCCGTATCCTCTGTTTTATGGTACACCAAACCCCTCCCAATGAACAGGATCCCGTTTCGAACGTGGCCTGTCAAACACAAGGCCGTTTCCTCCGTTCTGTAGTACGCCAAGCCTCGTTTCCATCGGCTGTTCCATCCGAGCCCTCACAATGAACACGACGACGCATTCCGTTCTAACCCAGCAAGTTGGCTCCCCATGAACACGACGACGACGCAGTTTCTCCGTTCTGACCCAGCCATGTACACGAGCCCTGGCCGTACGTATGCGCGAGTAGGCGTTCGAGACCTCGCCCGTATGTACGTACGTGGCCGTACTTCCTTTCTTGCACCCTGGTTGTTGTACGTACGTGTATATGCTACGTGCGCGCCTCTACTATGACACGTGCGCACCTCTACTACGACACGTGCACGCCTCTACGTCGACCAGTATGTACGTACATGTTCGCGACCAGAATGACAACGCTACGTACACTTCGACCAGGTGGGTCCCGACTGTCAGGCACTTCCTTGTGTGTGAAGATATAGCTGGTGGGTCCCAGCACTCAAGGGGGCGAATCGTTTTTTTTTGCCCGGACTCACTTCCTTGCATGCAAAGATGTAGCTCGTGGGTCCCAGCAGTTAGGGGGGAAACGTTTTTTTCGCGAAATACAGTGGCCCGTCCGGTGGGTCCCCGCTGTCAGGTGGAGGAATAATTATTTTGCGCATAATAAGGAGGCACTTCCTTGTGGCTGACATGGACCCAGCTGTCAGCCTCTCCACGTACAGTACTCTTCCGATGGAAGTCGGTCGTTGACCACATTGACCACGCCACGCCAAGAGCATGACGGTGGTGGACGACAGCGAAGCTTAGGAAGGGGACGACACGAAGCCGAGGAAGATGTGACAGTGGATGCCCACATGGAGAGGAGTACGAGGGTTCGCTGGTTTGGCTGCGGTGTGAGGCTACCATCACCGTAGCATAACAGGGGGTGTGGGTGAGTGGAGGGATGGCCTGGCCAACGGTGGGAGTAATAGGGGGCGGTGAGGCCTCCGCGGTAGCACAGCCGGCCACAGGAGGCAGGAGCAGGAGGCACAACCGGCACTGCTTTGGGCGGCTGGAGCAAGAAGACCAGAGGTTGAAGAAGCACTACGGCCATTGGATGGACATCGTATGTTCACTAGAGCTAGAATCGTGCATATTGACTAAGTTGACAAAGCCCTCCGTCCCCGTCAACTTAGTAGGCCCACAAGTCAGCCTCCCACTGTACTGGGTCCCACCTAGCCGGGGAGTATTCATTTTTTTGTGCGTAAAAAGGAGGCACTTCCTTGCGCGCGAAGATATAGTTGCTGGGTCGAAGCTGTCAGCGGTGGTAATGTTTTTTTTGCGAAATACAGAGGCCTTTTCGGTTGGTCCCAGATGTCAGGTGGAGGCATCATTATTTTGCGCGTTATGCGGAGGCATTTCCCTGCATCCAGCTGTGGAACCAGCTATTAGCCTCTCAACGTACAGTCCACTTCAGATGCATGTCAGTCGTTGACCAGTTGACCATGCTGCGCCGAGAGCAACAGGGCGGTGGACGACAGCGAGGCCTAGGAAGGGAACGACACAGAGCCAGGGAAGATTCGGCACCACACGGAGGGGAGTACGACTGTACGAGGGTTTACTGGTTCATCTGCAGTCGCCGAAGAATAACAACAAGTGTGGGTGAGTAGAGGGATGGCTAGGCCAGCGATGGGAGTACGGTGAGGCGGTGAGGCCTGCGCAGCAGCACATCCGACCGCGGGAGGAGGGAGCAGGCAGTCCCGCCGGCGTTTGTTTGAGCGGCTGGAGCAGTAAGAGGAGAGATTGAGGAAGCACGACGGCAGTTGGATGGACACCCAACAGTCACCGCTTGTGCGTCAACCTTTTTTTAGGAAAGCCTCAAATCTGTGGAAAACAACATACATCCCATCTTCCATTATTTCTTATAATTTACATCCCATTTGGTAATTCTTAAGGTTTTTTTGGAGCCCATATTCTTTTTGTTAGCATTACAGCCTATATTGTGGCCACGATTAAAAAATTATACGAAATTTTGTAATATTTCGGTGCGGTCCGAACTATTTTTAATCCCAAAATTTTGAGTCACATTCAAACTGATTTTAAAAATAAATGTATATCAATATAAAATCCAACAAATTGTCCATGCATAAAAATCAATGCAATTTAAAATCTCGAAATGAAAAAAAGAAATTTGAAACTGATTGCCGGTTTGTTGTGTTTTAAAAATGCACAGCCCATTTCTCATTACTGATAGGCCATTTTCTCGGCCAACCGAATGAAGCTCTCCTCGTCTTGAAAGGTTTGCAGCCCAACAGGCCTGACAAAGCGAGTTACTTGACAAATCACAAAAATACCAGGCTAGCCATTTTCAGAATAAATTACTGGGCTGGTCTGTGGTAAACATAAAAGAAAAGGCTATCTAGAGAGGCCAGTGTGCCCCGCGTAGCCCAGTTGACACCCTGCTTCCTTCTCAAAAACTAATTAGATAAATGCCACTCCAATTATGGCGATTCATAAAAATGCCGCTGCAATTTGCAAACTTTGAAAAATGCCACTGCAATTTTTGCAAACTTTCAAAAAAATCACTGCAATTTGCAAACTTTGAAAAACGCCACTCCAGACTTCGAAAAATGCCACATGACATGAAATGGCATTTTTCAAAGTTCGGAAATTGCAGTGGCATTTCTCAGAAACACTAGATTTGGAGTGGAATTTATCAAATTAACCAAAAATAAAAATAACTGGGCGAGCTGTTGGGTCCCTGGTGTCAGCCGCTCGTTGAGCAATTCTCTCGTTTATTGACTATGTTGACAATGGCATGGGACCCAGATGTCAGAAATCCAAGGAGAAAGTTTTTTATTGGCTTGAAATAAGGAGGCACTTGTTTGTGTACTGCCATGACCTTGGTGGGTCCCTGCTATCATCCTTTCCACGTACAATTATCTATTGATTGTGTACACGTCAACTTGGTAGGCCCACAAGTCATCCTCTAAACCCGTGGTGGACAAATACAACCCATTTAAAAAAATAACAGCCCATTCCATACGTTCAAACGGAAAGTTCAACATTCAGAGCAAAGTAACAGGTCGGATCCACATATGGAGTACTGAACTTCCACATTGACAACCATCATAGCCAAGTTAACTATCTACTCCGAGTAATACTCTAGTAGCGTACAAGTACTAACTTACTCTTAGCTAACTATACGATGCCGGCCGCCATCTGCGGTACACACTAAACACCGGCACCAGTGTCCTCCTCATCGCCTCGGACTTGCGAGAGGTGCGATAGGGTGCGTTGCTCGCGCGTGTTCGTCCACTGAAGCTTTGGCTTCTAAGCAGGAAACTCACTTGACGAGCTGGTAGAAAATTTGGCGTCGCGAACGCGTGTGTGCCCGACAGCCACCAGGGCTATTTGCCGGGCGCCGGCCTCCACGTAGTCGGCCCAGTTGCGGGCGCTCTGCTCATGACCCAAAGCGTCAGTGCACTACTGCTCCATGTCCCGCTGGCGGCGCAAATCCGTGATATGCTGCTCCTCCGTCAGGCGGTCGCGCTCTAACAACTCCAGCTCCTCCGCCAAGTGGTCGTTCTCCAACAAGTCCTCGATCTCTGCATTGCCATCTAAAGATCGATAGAATGCCTCTTCCCTCCGTCTGCCCTCCGGTGAAAAACCGAACACTAGCTCCGGCGGTGACCGCCTCCGTCCTCACCTATCACGGATGGGCGGGGGCATGGCGGACGTGGCGAGAGCAAGGATAAGTGGCGAGCGACATCGGGCCGGTGGGGGCTTATGAGGATAGGGCGAGTTGGGTCACGGTGATATCCGAGAAGGCCATAAAATAGTACTTATAGGCGAAAGGTAGCGCGGCGGTCATCGGAATTCAATGCATAAGCATGCATGGCTTAGCACGCCAGCTTGCCGTGGAGAACTAGAGAAATTGAAATTATGACTGTGCCGTCCCGTCCCGTCCGTGCTGGGTCGCACACCGGCTTGATGGTCAAACGAGTGCACTCGAATCATCCAGATGAGGTACTCCCTCCTTGTCAATAATGATTCCACAGATTTAAAAAGCCCGCAACAATTAAAGCGTATCTTTTTCGCATCAGTTAGCTGCCTTAATTACGACCGGCTGCATGCAGGCTCTCAGAATCGCTCGCAACCCGCACGCGGAGCAGCATGCAATGAGTCGTAGCCGAGGGCAAGCATACAGCCACTTAAATTGTTGGAATTAATTTGGCTTAAACTTCTACATGCAGTTAATTATTGCCATGCCTTGGTCTTGCTGCTTTGGCTCACGGGACTAACAAACCCGGACGGAGGGAGTACCTTGGTTGGTGAGATTTTTGAATTAAGCCCTGCAAACCGGAAAGGAGGTACTAGTACGTGCGTGATCCGCTATTTATTCATGTAGGATCGAGTAGGTCGTTTCTTGAATTGATCCCTGCAAACCGGAAAGGAGGTAGTACATGCGTGATCCGCTATTTAATCATGTAGGATCGAGTAGGTCGGATAGTGTACCTGTAGGATCGAGTAGGTCGGATGGTGTATGTGTACGATCGCATTAGCTGATGAACTTTAACTAGGAGCTAAGGCATTTGCGAACGTTTTTGCTGCCAGTTTCTTCAGATTCGCATGGCATTTTGTTCAAAGCAGCTTGTCAGTTTCTTCAGAGGTAGGCGTTTTTATTCAAAAAATTGCCACTTCGGATCTTGCGTCGCAGCTAAAACTGCCAGGAGTGCATTAGTAGGCTAGCTAGTGATCGATCAGTAACTTGTAAACACTGAGCAGATAGAAATAAGGAATTGTTAATGCATCTCAATGATTCACATATCATATACAAATATGTAGCTCCAAAAGCAAAGATCAGCCACTTCGGATCTTGCGTCGCAACTAAAACCAACTTGTACTATTCCCATACATAAGATCAACATGTTAATGCATCTCAATGATTCACAGATCATATACAAATATGTAGCTCCAAAAGCAAAGATCTAGAAAAAACATTTGTTCTTCCTACTAACATGGATGTTTCTCTTGGCCAACATTCAGTACAGACTGAAAGACAAATTTGTTTGTGAAGTCTACAATTCCTCTTGCAAACGTAAGTGGTTTCACCAACTGCTGGAACCATGAGAATGAACCACACATGATGCAGGAACATCCACTACAAGATATTTGGTCTTCTCTCGATCACACGGCGAGACTATTTTCAGAATACAAACTTTAACTTAGGCAAAATTATGCCCATTGTATAATCAAACCAAAGCAATGAAGCACCTAGTGTTGGCCAATAAATACTACAGTACTACTTTTCTGCAGTCCATGAAGTGACTATCCAATCTTTCTGTGTCTATTTTCAAATGGCACTGCATGAAGTGACTATACTATTCTCTTGTGTAGTTCAACCAAAATTGTGGTCACTTTGTTTGTTTCCGAAATAGCAATGGGCAGACATCTCTGTCCGCAAAAATATCAAGCAGCTAGTAAACATATACCCCACCTTGTATTTTCGGTTTAAACATGTGTCTTCCGCTTAGCATCTGTCATGTTTTGTACTGAACAATTTGATACAGTCATGTTTTGCCCTGGACAATTTCATACTGAATTGATTTGCTGGTTCAGAGCAGAAATATAGCGCCTATTCTTCATCTGACCAAGGATATCCATGTTCGTAGTGATGGAAGAGGTGAAATCGATACAACCAAAATTGAGCATCCAATCATTGAATCCTGTCCTGCACCTCCAATCTAGGTCCACCCTGCCAATAAATTCACATGCAAACCACTAGTATCACTATCTAATGACAGTACAAAAAGGGTAGCAAGATAGTAGCAAACCATGTACCATTACTAGGGAAAACCCTAGCAGTAGTGCGGGTTTTGTGCTCACTAGTAGCGTGGGAGGCCACGCTACTAATAAGGCGCAACAACTATTGCTTAGCAGTAACGCGTGCATGCACGCGCTACTGCTAGGACAAATAGCTGCAGCGTGTGTTCATTCCCATGCCGCTGCTAATCTAGCTAGTGGCAGCGTGTTTACTCCCCATCGCTACTAGTATTCTTTTATTTTTTTTATTTTTAGTGTATTTATATGCCATCATATAAATATTGGTACAATACCAGTTATGAGGTTTACATCATTATGTCCATAACAGTGTGTCAAATGAAGGTGGATTAGGTTCAAGTGGAGGCAATATGTGGTGCATGTCAAAAGTATACTACTAAACCAAACATGATCTAGTTTGGACTAGTAATACTTTCGATGTGCACCACATGTTGCCTCCACTTGAATCTAATCCGCCAGCACAAGCTATTTAATCATCATCATAGTCATAACATCAACAGTAGTTATTTAATAATCATTGTCATAGTGTAGCACATCATCATCTTCAAACTCATTCTAGCTAGCTAATCACCACCAACACTAGCTGCGGTAGCTATCTAATCACCAGCAACACTAGCTAATAAAAATCATCAGAGTCATTACCACCAACACTAGCTAATCACTCTTGCTGCTCTCTCTCAGGTAAAATAACATAAAACATGTGTAGCACTGGTTTTTCATCATGTTGGAGCATGCAGATGAACCGTCTCCTAATCGTGGGTTGCGCTTCTGATTGCTGTCCCCTAGTACTTCTGTGCGATCGTTCAGAATTTTGCTCCAATCTTTCACTATTAAGCATTCCTCGCTATTAGAAATCCTGAATGCACTAAAGTGCATTATAGGATATCTTGGCCGTAAGCTAACAATTCTCATCTGACCTTTAGTCTCGATCCAATGAGGTACAACATTCAGCAGGAGTCCCTACTGAAGAACTTCGTATAGTAACATACTTAGTAATGAAGTTTAGCTTAAAAAATAATGTATGCAAAAGATGCACTGAGTACAAATAGTAAAAATCTTACCATCTTTCATAAATAGATGTGATCGTAGTTCAATACGAACACTATTGGTCACACATTTTCAGTACTAAGATTTGCAAGTCCAGAAAAATAATTTGTCTTGACAGTATGAAGATCCTCAAGCCATGAAACATAATAACTTATCTCCTCGCAGTTTAGGTCAGCCCTGGGACAGTAGTAGGTCCTGTCTACCAAGCACTGGACATGTTTGCTTGATTGGAAATAAGCTGTCAATAGAAATTCGTTGTCAATTATTTTTGAATAATGTGACACCCCAAAATTTTGACCTTGTTTTGTTAATTAAAATTTGGCCAGGAAATTATTTTATTATTATTTTCTGGGCTCCCTTTTGATTTTGACCATTTTTTCTCTCTTGTTATTATGGAGTTTTCCCCAAAAAGAAAACCCTTCAAATATGTTATTGGGCTTGTTTAACCTCTCAAGAAAAACTTTTCTTTTATTAGTAGAACTAATTACATAATTAATTTGCTTGATCTTTATTTTCTTGAAAAATGGTTTTCCAAGGTTATATGACCATATTTGAACTACAACCATTTGATAAATTCACTTAAAATTCCAACCAAAATTTGGAGATGTCAGGTGATGTTTTAAAATCACTTTTATGCAAAAATATCTTTTATTCATGAAATATTTTGAGCTCTACACCCAATTTACTTCTCTGGTCCAGTGGGCAATTTTGCACTACAACCCATTTAAATATTTCTTTCTAGCTTCCACCAAAATTATGGGATGTTAGTAGTAGCATATGTTTCAACTTTATGCAAAAACCCAGTGTTGTTCTTTGAAATTTTTGAGTGAATCAACCTCATCTTCATTCTGGTCCAACATGATGGTTTGTACAGCATCCATACTCTTGCTTGCTCTTTAGCCCTTGATTCTTTTCCCTGCTTGTAGGCCACCCTACAAAACCCCTAAGTCCAGGAGCATGCAACCATTGGAATACTTTTGGTCCATGAGATGATGCCATTTACCTCCTGTCCAGAATTGAAGTTCTGCAAATCTTGCACTAACAAGTTTGTGCTTTTCACTAACTAACCTCACCACCCTCTTATGCATCTAATGAGACCACCATCTGGAAGTTTTTACCACTCCAAGAAATGCCTAGGTGCCTGTGGCATTTTGTCAAACACCTTGAGAGCATGGACAAATTTGGCATGAGTTTTTTATTTGCACTATGAACTTGATCTCCTGACCAAACCACCTTGTCCCTTGATCTTCCCTCTATCACTAACCTTATCCTATTGCTTGCCAACCTCGCCCAAGCGCTCTGGAGTGCCATGGCATTCCACCGAGCAGTTGGTGGGCGTGCATTGGGCGTGCCCAGAGCGCGCTAACTGCAGCCACACATCCGAAACCGCCGCGTCGCGCCCCTAGTTTTTGCCACTCACTACAGAGCCACGCCACACACTCTCCCTCTCTCCAGAACACGCCAACCAGCCCCTCGCCACGCCTCAACAGTCCAAGAGCTAGCCGGCACGGCCGCCCAACAGTGCACCCTGCCACGGTCGGCACCGCCGAGCCGCCAGCGCTCGCCAGCTGCCCCCTGGAGTGGCTCAAGCTCATCCGTAGCCTCGTCCTCTAGCGCGTGTCGCCGCCACGTCGCCCTATCTACAGAACGGCGGTCGCCGGCAAGCTTATCCACGGCCGCCGCGAACCGACTCGGATGTGCTATAAAAGGAGGCCCCCGAGCTCCTCCGTGCATGGAGGCAGCCTCACACCATCCTTCTCGTGCCCCCTTAGCCGTCAACCGAAGCGAGAAAGTCGTCTTCTTCCTCTCCGGCAACTCCTGCCGCCGCCACTGCCCCAGCCATTCCGGCGCCACCAGGACCTCCCCCTCTCCACTCTCTTCACCAGAAGCTCTCTCTTCCTCCCATGGACCCATCCCCCTGCTCTATTTTGATTGGGAACCACCATAGCCCCAAACCCACTTTGCTCCCGAAGCCTCCTCCACCGCGAAGCTCGTCGCCGACGACTCCCTCCATCCCCATCACTCCCTCGACCACCGGAAGAACCGCCCCAGTCGTGCGGATCCATCCCCACTCTCGGGGCCCCGCGAGGAGCCGCCTAACACCGGCGACGATCGCCGGAGCCCCCGCCTCTGTTCGACCAGAGGAAGAAGAGGGGAGGGGACTGGTCAAACCTGACCAGTGGGGCCCCTGGACCAATTGTCAGAGACCCAGCCCTGCCTCCACGTGTTTTAAGTGGAAGCACAAACCCCTAGTACGTCTCCCCTACTACGAAAGCGTATTTCTATCTGAAACGTTTTTCTTTTTCTGTTTTATTTAAAAACAGTTTTGACCAAACTTTGACTGGCTATAACTTTTTAATACAACTCCAAATGAGTTGATTCTTTTTCCTACCTCTCTCAAATATTGTCTAATTTATTTTAATATTTATTTCAAAAAAATTCAGACAACTTTTGGTACTGTTTTTGAAACTATATATTGATTCAAAAATATTTTAAATAGGATTTTTGGAGAGAGGAGAAAGCTTTCAAAAGTTTTGGAGTGCACCCTGCCTTTCCACACATTGAAGGCAAGCATCCTGAACCCTGGCATAATATTTTGCATGCATTGTTTGACACGATCATGACACCACCTCATTACATAGGACTCGTTATTTTATGTGGTGATATGATCATTTGCATGAATGCTTATTGGAATTTCCTTGCTGTTGGAAAAGGACATGCTTGGGATGATGATCATCCTCGTATGCCTTTCGTGCCTACTAGAAGGAAAACATGAAAGTCTCTGTCTTGGGTAGACCCGAGCTTGTCCCTAGTTCCTCGTCGAGGCGAGTGTGTCCGGCATGGCATGAGGGGTATGATGAGTGGTGACTCTGTCTGTTGGATGAAATATATTCGTTATGCTAATCATGCAGGGAATACTTAAACCTCCTGAGTCGATCGTAGATCGAGTCTTGTTCCAGTAACCCCCATACTTGTTTCGTACTACCACTCGTCTCTACAACAAGTAGAGTACGGTTCAGTAAGTTGTCAACCTCTTTCTAGCACACACCGTGCAGAGAGGCCATGGTGGAAGATACCGGTTGTAGCTGGTAGGCAGGCCACCTGGTCCGGGGGCATGGGTGTTTCCGGTTGAGACCGAGAGGGGAGGCCACCCCTTAGAGCGCGCAATATAAATTTGATCCCATGCTACGCGAGGTTGTAGCCTCCCCACTTAGAGTTTGCTTGACAGGTGTCGTGGGTGATTCCAGACACTTGTGAGTTAAGCTGGTGTGTGCAAGTTAGGTGTGTTTTCAACAAAAAGGCCGTAGACAGAATTAGTCCCGATGGACTAAAGGAATCCGTTACTCGTGGGTAAAGAGTACACCCTCTGCAGAGATTAAACCTATTCGAATAGCCGTGTCCATGGTTAAGGATTACAGCCTGGGATGGGTCAAGTGTCGGTCTTAGTGTCGGTCTTCGGAGGAGAAAAACTGTTAAACCAGAACATGGATCGTGACTTGAGACTTATGATGATTATTATTTTTATTATGGACTAACCCCTTTATATTAATTGAAATACCGAGTATCCCTGGGATGGTTTTACCTCCTGGATATTCACTATATTTATTTTCTTTAGAAGCCCTTTATGTGGTGTCGCTCAGACGCCCGACTGTGGCATGTTGTTATTTACTTTCTTTATAAGCCCTTTATGCGGTGTCGCTCAGACGCCCGACTGTGGCATGTTGTTATTTATTTTCTTTATAAGCCCTTTATGTGGTGTCGCTCAGATGCCCGACTGTGGCATGTTGTTATTTATTTTCTTTATAAGCCCTTTATGTCGTGTCGCTCAGACGCCCGATTGTGGTATGTTGTTATTTATTTTCTTTATAAGCCCTTTAATCGGTGTCGCTCAGATGCCCGACTGTGGCATGTTGTTATTTATTTTCTTTATAAGCCCTTTATGTGGTGTCGCTCAGACGCCCGACTGTGGCATTTCACTTTGTTTACTAACCTTTCGAGGCGTCGCTTCAGACACCCGATCGGTGCATTTTATTATTAATATGTTATTGCATATTCATAAATAACCTGCTTGCATGCATCAGAGTTTTTATTATCTTTTGTGACTGACGTCATGGGCATAAGATATTTCAGAACATCGTCGTTATATTATACCCGTGTTCATAATGTTTGCGAGTACATTCAAAGTACTCACTGGCTTGTCCCTGGCTATTGTCTTGGCCAGATTTCTTGCGCGGAGAGGAGCGACCGTGATGATAGCCCCGGAACCTAAGCAACGGTGATAGCAGCCTCGTGAAGATAGGAGTTAACCTGGTCAGCTGTTCCTGTGGGAAATGGAGTCCCATAGACACTGATGATTTACAACCCGCTTCCGCCATCAACCACTAGAAACCATTTGTTGTACTCACAGACCAGAATGGTCTTGTTCTACATATTTTGTGTTTTGCTTGGAATTTCTGTATCAAGTTGGTGCCTCATCAGCTAACAGTAATCCTGGGGCTCATGAGCACAAGGGCCATTTTCTGGGAATTAATACCCGGAAAACCGGTCTCGGCAAACTTGGTATCAGAGCTAGGCTGACCATTGGCTAATCCTATCTTAGCCAGGTCGAAAAACCTAGGTAAGCCAAACCACCAGACCTTAACCAAAACCCCAGCCAAGCTTCCCGTGCAAGATAGCCACACAGTGACGCCGACACTTTTGCAGTCGGTGCCCAACCTATCAACCTAGCCTGTCGATCACGCGCTAGTGACCGACACCCAAATTGTCTCATTCGCAAGCATGCGAAGGAAGACTCCGTCCCCTTTTTCTATAAAAAGGGCACGCTAGCCTCAACCCAGCACAGCACATTCTCTACCCCAAACCGAGCCATAATGCCAGGCCCCGTAGTGCACAACGAGACCACAGCAACCAACCTTGGAGGTTTTGTGACCATACTCGCAAACCTCACCCATTGTGCCTATGCGTTAGAAGAGCCCCCAGAATATGTTGTGTACCAAGGACCCATGGGCGGTGAAAGCCGTCAATTCTGGGCCACTGTGCATATCTAGGGTAGGGGTCTATCTCCAGAACGCCCCTACAGGTTCACTGGAAGGACAACTTCCTTTGAGCCACAAGCCATCCAGCTAGCTGCTCGAGAGGCTATAGTTCAACTCCGACAGTTGTCGCCCAGAGTTAACTGTCGCTCGTTCTACTACTACCCCAGACGCGAAGGGTATGGTAGACCACCCCAAGTTGCCAACGGAGATCACGAGACAGATCCTGCATTATTGCACCTAGTGCGCTATGTAGGTGCACTAGAGGCACTTTTCGATCAAATCAACATTGATCTGATCGCAGCTCGTGGAGAGCTGGTTCGTCAAGCCCCAGCGAGAGGAGAAGACGAGCCCGACGCCGACAACCCAGTCGTGCTGTTCGGACAACCAATCGAGACCTTAAGATCATCCCCAGCCATCAACTGAGATGCTTTGATGACCCTAGAAGTGCTTCTTCGCCTTTTGGGAGCACACTCCAACGGGATTGTGGCTAACAATCCCCGCGATGGTCCTCATCACTACCCCGACCCTGCAGTTCCTCCACCATCTCTGGCTAATTCCAACAATGAGAACCATGGAGAAGCCTCGACATCCACAAGGCACGCCCGTTTGTATATAAACAAGGTAGACTAAGTCACCCGAGTAGTGTCGAGTCTCAGTGTATCCTCGCTTTGTAACCGTGTGACCTCATGAATTAATGCAGCCTGTTGTTGTGCACCTGTCTTAGATAGTAACCTTGCATCATTACGTCAGCACGCAGTTGCATATTTTTCCAGGCACAGCTACCAAGACAACCCCGACAACCCCCACAGTGATACTTCACTTTAGTGAGGTATGTATCTGTGGCTTTGACCTCGGCCCTTGGAGCTAAGCTGGCAAATTTATTACCTTTCACCACGGTAAAATGATCCAGCTCCAGTGCTATAAAAAGGCCACCTCGTGACCTTACCAAGCACCCCACACCTTGTGCACCACCCTCACAACCTTTTTCCTGCCATGTCGAGCCCTAGTATTTATCTGAGAACCCCAGATGCAACCCCAGGTAGCTTTGTCAAAATATTGTGGGACTTTACCTGCAGTACCATGGGTTCTACCCAGCCACCCCAGTACGAGCTGTTCAAATCGAGAATCACACCTTCCACCTCAAAGTATTGGGCAGCAGTACACATCCCTCCCGTAGACTCCAACCAAGATCCAACGGAAGTCTCCTTCATGGGGAAATCAATGCCAACCCCACATATGGCCATAGAAGCTGCTGCTTGCGAAGCACTCGCTCGCCTTCGATTCGCGGTACCCTATGCCAGCGAACGAGGGTATTATTACTTTCCGAGCCGTGCAGCACCCGGAGAAGTAACATCCTTTCCCGGTAGACGGATTGAGAGAGACCCAGTACTGGCCAACCTGGTCCAGTACGTCATCGCTCAAGAACGTTTGACCCATCGAGTAATGGGTTACCTCCAGAGTCTCGCGGACTTAAATCCTCATATCGCCATCGGCAGACCACTGAGGCCAGACCAAGAGAGACACATTCATCGTCTGATCAATCCGCTTTCCCTGATGGAAGAGGAGTGCGTTCCAGTTCCAGAGATATTTCCTCAGGACCCCGTCCAGTTACCATTTGCATTATAGACATTGCTGCTATGTTTATTCTTGCAACTTTTACTTATGTGATGTAACTTATGCGTGGTACCCCGAGTCTGTGCGGCGAGTAAATTATTTAGTTTCTATTAATGTGAGTAGTTCTGTTGCGGTTTGACTATTACTGTTTCTCTCGCGAAGAATCCTGGAGTGAGATTTCTTTTCCCTGAGTTGCTGCATCATATATCTTCTCACGCCGTGGATTACTTTATTTCACACAGCACCACGATAGCAGACTCACCTCCGCTCGAACACATACCATGCTTGCAAAGACACGTAACCATGGGGTATTTGTTTTTCAAAACCGCTCTTAACAAGTCTCGAGGACGAGATTTTTCTTAAGGGGGGTAGTGTTGTGAGACCCCAAAATTTTGACCTTGTTTTGTTAATTAAAATTTTGCCAGGAAATCATTTTTTTTTATTTTCTGGGCTCCCTTTTGATTTTTGGACCATTATTTCTCTCTTGTTGTTATGGGGTTTTCCCCAAAAAGAAAACCCTTCAAATATGTTATTGGGCTTGTTTAACCTCTCAAGAAAAACTTTTCTTTTATTAGTAGAACTAATTACATAATTAATTTGCTTGATCTTTATTTTCTTGAAAAATGGTTTTCCGAGGTTATATGGCCATATTTGAACTACAACCATTTGATAAATTCACTTAAAATTCCAACCAAAATTTGGAGATGTCAGGTGATGTTTTAAAATCACTTTTATGCAAAAATATCTTTTATTCATGAAATATTTTGAGCTCTACACCCAATTTCCTTCTCTGGTCCAGTGGGCAATTTTGTCTACAACCCATTTAAATATTTCTTTCTAGCTTCCACCAAAATTATGGGATGTTAGTAGCAGCATATGTTTCAACTTTATGCAAAAACCCAGTGTTGTTCTTTGAAAATTTTAAGTGAATCAACCTCATCTTCATTCTGGTCCAACATGACGGTTTGTACATCATCCATATTCTTGCTTGCTCTTTAGCCCTTGATTCTTTCCCTTGCTTGTAGGCCACCCTACAAAACCCCTAAGTCCAGGAGCATGCAACCATTGGAATACTTTTGGTCCATGAGATGATGCCATTTACCTCCTGTCCAGAAATGAAGTTCTGCAAAACTTGCACTAACAAGTTTGTGCTTTTCACAAACTAACCTCACCACCCTCTTGTGCATCTAAAGAGACTAGGATCTGGAAGTTTTTACCACTCCAAGAAATGCCTAGGTGCCTGTGGCATTTTGTCAAACACCTTGAGAGCATGGACAGATTTGGCATGAGTTTTTTATTTGCACTATGAACTTGATCTCCTGACCAAACCACCTTGTCCCTTGATCTTCCCTCTATCACTAACCTTATCCTGTTGCTTGCCAACCTCGCCCGAGCACTCTGGAGTGCCATGGCATTTCACCGAGCAGTTGGTGGGCGTGCACTGGGCGAGCCCAGAGCACGCCAACTGCAGCCACACATCCGAAACTGCCGCGTCGCGCACCTGGTTTTTGCCACTCACTGCAGAGCCACGCCACACACTCTCCCTCTCTCCAGAACACACCAACCAGCCGCTCGCCACGCCTCCGACAGGCCAAGAGCTAGCTGCCATGGCCGCCCGATAGTGCACCCTGCCACGGTCGGCACCGCCGAGCCGCCAGCGCTCGCCAGCTGCCCCCTGGAGCGGCTCAAGCTCATGCGCAGCCTCGTCCTCTAGCGCGTGTCGCCGCCACGTCGCCCTATCTACAGAACGGCAGTCGCCGGCAAGCTTATCCACGGCCGCCACAAACCGACACGGATGTGCTATAAAAGAAGGCCCCTGAGCTCCTCCGTGCACGGAGGCAGCTTCACACCATCCTTATCGTGCCCCCTTAGCCGTCAATCGAAGAGAGAAAGTCGTCTTCTTCCTCTCCGGCAACTCCTGCCACCGCCACTGCCCCAGCCATTCCGGCCCCACCAGGACCTCCCCCTCTCCACTCTCTTCACCAGAAGCTCTCTCTTCCTCCCATGGACCCATCCCCCTGCTCTATTTTGATCGGGAACTACCATAGCCCCAAACCCACTTTGCTCCCGAAGCCTCCTCCGCCGCGAAGCTCATCACCGACGACTCCCTCCATCCCCATCACTCCCTCGACCACCGGAAGAACCGCCCCAGTCGGGCGGATCCATCCCCACCCTCGGGGGCCCGCGAGGAGCTGCCTAACACCGGCGACGATCGTTGGAGCCCCCACCTCTGTTCGGCTAGAGGAAGAAGAGGGGAGAGGACTAGTCAAACCTGACCAGTGGGGCCCCTGGACCCACTGTCAGAGACCCAGCCCCGCCTCCACGTGTTTTAAGTGGAAGCACAAACCCCCCAGTACGTCTCCCCTACTACGAAAGCGTATTTCTATCTGAAACGTTTTCTTTTTCTGTTTTAATTTAAAAATAGAGTTTGACTACTACTTTGCCTGCCTATAATTTTTAATTACAAGTCCAAATGAGTTGATTCTTTTTCCTACCTCTCTCAAATATTGTCTAGTTTATATTAAGATTTATTTCAAAAAAAATTCAGACAACTTTTGGTACTGTTTTTGAAACTATATATTGATTCAAAAATATTTTAAATAGGATTTTTGGAGAGAGGAGAAAGCTTTCAAAAGTTTTGGAGTGCACCCTGCCTTTCCACACATTGAAGGCAAGCATCCTGAACCCTGGCATAATATTTTGCATGCATTGTTTGACACGATCATGACACCACCTCATTACATAGGACTCGTTATTTTATGTGGTGATATGATCATTTGCATGAATGCTTATTGGAATTTCCTTGCTGTTGGAAAATGACATGCTTGGGATGATGATCATCCTCGTATGCCTTTCGTGCCTACCGGAAGGAAAACGGGGAAGTCTCTGTCTTGGGTAGACCCGAGCTTGTCCCTAGTTCCTCGTCGAGACGAGTGTGTCCGGCATGGCATGAGGGGTATGATGAGTGGTGACTCCGTCTGTTGGATGAAATATATTCGTTATGCTAATCATGCAGGGAATACTTAAACCTCTTGAGTCGACCCTAGATCGAGTCTTGTTCCAGTAACCCCCATACTTGTTTCGTACTACCACTCGTCTCTACAACAAGTAGAGTACGGTTCAGTAAGTTGTCAACCTCTTTCTAGCACACACCGTACAGAGAGGCCATGGTGGAAGATACCGGTTGTAGCTGGTAGGCAGGCCACCTGGTCCGGGGCATGGGTGTTTCCGGTTGAGACCGAGAGGGGAGGCCACCCCTTAGAGCGCGCAATATAAATTTGATCCCATGCTACGCGAGGTTGTAGCCTCACCACTTAGAGTTTGCTTGACAGGTGTCGTGGGTGATTCCACACACTTGTGAGTTAAGCTGGTGTGTGCAAGTTAGGTGTGTTTTCAACAAAAAGGCCGTAGACGGAATTAGTCCCGATGGACTAAAGGAATCCGTTACTCGTGGGTAAAGAGTACACCCTCTGCAGAGATTAAACCTATTCGAATAGCCGTGTCCACGGTTAAGGATTACAGCCTGGGATGGGTCAAGTGTCGGTCTTAGTGTCGGTCTTCGGAGGAGAAAAACGGTTAAACCAGAACATGGATCGTGACTTGAGAATTATGATGATTGTTATTTTTATTATGGACTAACCCCTTTATACTAATTGAAATACAGAGTATCCCTGGGATGGTTTTACCTCCTGGATATTCACTATATTTATTTTCTTTATAAGCCCTTTATGTGGTGTCGCTCAGACGCCCGACTGTGGCATGTTGTTATTTACTTTCTTTATAAGCCCTTTATGCGGTGTCGCTCAGACGCCCGACTATGGCATGTTGTTATTTATTTTCTTTATAATCCCTTTATGTGGTGTCGCTCAGACGCCCGACTGTGGCATGTTGTTATTTGTTTTCTTTATAAGCCCTTTATGTGGTGTCGCTCAGATGCCCGACTGTGGCATGTTGTTATTTATTTTCTTTATAAGCCCTTTATGCGGTGTCACTTAGACGCCCGACTGTGGCATGTTGTTATTTATTTTCTTTATAAGCCCTTTATGTGGTGTCGCTCGGACGCTCGACTGAGGCATTTCACTTTGTTTACTAACTTTCGAGGAGTCGCTTCAGACACCCGATCGGTGCATTTTATTATTAATATGTTATTGCATATTCATAAATAACCTGCTTGCATGCATCAGAGTTTTTATTATCTTTTGTGACTGATGTCGTTGGCATAAGATATTTGAGAACATCGGTGTTATATTATACCCGTGTTCATAATGTTTGCGAGTACATTCAAAGTACTCACTGGCTTGTCCCTAGCTATTGTCTTGGCCAGATTTCTTGCACGGAGAAGAGCGACCGTGATGACAGCCCCGGAACCTAAGCAACGGTGATAGCAGCCTCATGAAGATAGGAGTTAACCTAGTCAGTTGTTCCCGTGGGAAATGGAGTCCCATAGACACTGATGATTTACAACCCGCTTCCGCCATCAACCACTAGAAACCATTTGTTGTACTCATAGACCAGAATGGTCTTGTTCTACATATTTTGTGTTTTGCTTGGAATTTCTGTATCAAGTTGGTGCCTCATCAGCTAACAGTAATCCTGGGGCTGATGAGCACAAGGGCCATTTTCTGGGAATTAATACCCGGAAAACCGGTCGCGACAAATAAACAATATCAAAGACATAAGTATGGTTGAGAAACTCACATTTTGGTAGAACTGGAGGCGTCTGCACATCGACCCAGATGTCAGTATTACCTTGAATATCATCTTCCGGACGAATATCGAAGGTGATAACCATATCAGGCTCAAATGCATAAGTCTTGCATAGTGCTCGCCATGTTTTGCATCCAAAATAGGTGTAGTCGTCTTCGTTTTATAATTTTGCATGCAAAATATAACCACGATCGGTCTTCAAATAAACTCTCGTTACCTCCATAGTAGTTGTCATAGAACTGAAACCTATCTTATCCAAGACAAAACTCTTGCATGGCAGGGGATACGCTAGTAGAATAGTAAAAAAATTATAAGTTGAAGCAAATGAAGGAGATGTCATGCTTAATTACGACAAAAGACTTGTCGTCATGACTTACTTTATCCACTTCGAAGTTCTCGTCCAGCTTGATGCTGAAGCGCCTATCATCATCTAGGAAGATTCTGTCGCACAGGCCGCGCTCGTCTTTGCAGTCTTTGCAAATACCGAAATCCTTTTCATCGTCAAACATTTCCTATGTTCATAGTTGCAACATTAATTGAAAATCGATCGAAGAAAACTACCAGGATACACAACACAAAAATCTGGGCACTCAATATTTCCTGCATATTCTGGCACAACTCATGCCAAAATTCACGGAAAAATCCGGCATGACCTTTGCTAAAATAGGACATATCCAGCGCCTGAAATTTGCCGGAACGGAAATGAATCAACACTCCGGCAAAACATAAGCCACTCATAGGTGTAACATGCAAACATGACCGGCCACTTGGGCAAGCACATATCCTATTTGAGCAACACAAGATATACATTTCAAAATATCTTATAGGACTCAAATTAGCATGCATTCAATAAGCAAAAGTAAATCATCTCATGCGTCCGTACATCGTCGAATATTATCACTAATACATCCCGAATAGTATCATACATATAACATCACCAATACAACTAAAACCCTAGCTCACGACGGGTATCGGCACGGGCGGTGGACACCCACAGAGAAGGAACCATCACAGGATCATAGCTCCAGTGAGATCCCTGGAGAACCTGCCAGGTATTGGAGAACATGTGCTCCAATGCAAACAAGTAGCGACGGACGTGCGCGTCCTCCTCATTGACACGGTGATGCACCACCTCCGCGGGGTCCTCGAGCCTTGGACCGTCACTGGCCCACGCGACCGCCACCAAAGAAGGTTCGGGTCAACAACAGGCTGGCTCCTCACCAACCTGCGCCCCTCGGTAGGTAGCGCCTCCCAGTACCACCCCGGCGGAGCCCAGTCCCGGACATGGCCCATCTGGTGACGTAGGTGTTCTCCACCGACTTGACAACGAGGATGCGGGATTCGCATCGTCCACGTTGATGCGGGAAAAATTGCTTTAACTAAAAAAATAACAAGTTCTTACTAACTAGTTCTATTAGTTCAACTAGTTCTTACTAAAAATAAACTTACTATAAATAAAAATAAACTAGTACCTAGTTCTTACTAACTAATTAGTACCTAGCCCTAATTACCATATAAGTATCCATTTGTTTAACTAGGGTTTGTACTACCTAATTAAATTGGGTTAATACTAATTGTAATTAACTAACTAGCACTAAAAATAGCCTAGGGTTCATACTAACTAGCACTAAATAGCTAGGGACATACTAACAAAGAGCAAAGAAGAGGGAAAGGGAGAGTGCTTACAGAGAGCAGGGAGAGAGATGGGGTTGAGGGAGACGGCGGCATCGAGGCACGGCGAGGCGGGGTCGGGGGAGACGGCGGCGAGGTGGGGTCAGGGGAGATGGCGGCGAGGCGGGTCGAGGGATACGACCAAGGTAGTCAGAGTCGGGATTCGGAGTCGGATCCATTTTCCTTAGACAGAATCGAGTCATAGTATCGAGTCGTGGAATCGAGGATTTTACTAGATTTACTCAAATAAGATATTCCGTATCCACAGAAGAAATTCATATGGGTCTATATAGTTTTGACACTAAATATCGAGCAAAGACGTACACATCAATGCTAGTTCTATTCCACTTCTTTTTATGGCTAACCTACTATTAGCTTGCATGTATGGAACATATATGAGCGGGAAATATATAGAACATTGAAATGTTCGATGCACAAAATTTACTTACGGTTTTTTTAGAATACGTGAATAGCCGATCACTTGTATAGCTGCCCCTGCAGTTCTGAACCTTGAAGGGTATTGCTCTCCTTCTCTGATCAATCTTGATGCATCCTCCTTCCCACGCTAATTCCATTTGCCGACAAGTCTGATCCTCAATTTTTATCTAGGTTCTGAGAGCCAAATCAAAGGTGCCGACGACTGACTGTTTGGGCTTGGGAGGGGAATAAAGGGCTATGAGGCATGTGAAAATGGTTTGGATGATGGCATACTATTCTGCTACAACTAAACAAACGGCTTAGATAAATTAGTAGAATCGGACATAGTCCATAGCATAGTCGGGATTCTACAGTTTTGTACATGATTCTGTGATTTGGATCGCGACTCAACATGGATTCTACCTGATCCGGATTCATAGTGGGACTTGGATCGACATGCTTCCATAGGGTCGTGAAGTCGTAGGATTCTAGGAGTCGAGTCGGGATTCTGACTACCTTGTATACGACGGTGGAGAGCGAGGGCAGGGGCTCCGGCAAAGTTGAGGTTGAGGTAGAGGAGGCACAGGCGCACGACGACGTCGAGGACAGACTCCGGCGGAGAGCGAGGGCAGGCGTTGCGGCTCCGGCGAGGGCAGGGGCTCCGGCGGAGGCGACGAGGGGGAGAAGAGAGAGTGGGGAATTGGGGGAGGAAGCAAATGAGAGGGAAGCCCGCGCGGGGGGTGGGGGTAGGTGAAAATAGCTTTAATAGTAGCGTGGGGAGCAAAAACACGCTGCTGCTAAAATCCGTAGCAGTAGGGAACCCTCACAAACTCGCTGCTACTAAGATGGGCCCGTCCCGTGGTGCGTTGAAACTTAGCAGTAGCGCCCTACCCTAGAAGTGCGCTTCTACTAATTTACTAGTAGTAGCGCGGTTTGTAGAAGGGCGCTACTACTATTCCTAGCACATTGGGAACAGTGTGGCAATTATAGTAGTAGCACGTTTTGTTCCTGCCATGCTACTGCTAAGTGGATAACAGTAGCGCCCTTCATGCCAACGCGCTACTGTCAACTAGCATCAGCGCCTCATTTTAACATGCGCTACTGGTAATATTCTGTGTATAAGGTTTTCCCTAGTAGTGTACCTTCGTAATGAACAACTCATAGTGCCACCAATTGGATATAAAGGTTTGGAAGAAAGCATGCTCCTAATGTTGAACCATTTGGACCTTTTGCGCAGTTCTACTAAAATCGAGCATCCCTGTTTGCATAGATATTGAAAGTCCGATTACTCTAAAAGTGGCACTAGTTGAAGTATAGACTCACAAATATAAGCATTCCAATTTCTTAATGGGAAAAGGTAGCAAGACTGTTTCTAACCACCTGTTTGAAGGAATAAATAAGGCAACTGTGGCTGATGTCAGGAAGGCATATATAGTTCATTCTAAAAGAATGGTCGATTCCTGACCTTTCCTCTTCATTTAAGCATATTTTGTGCAATTCAACTAAAATAAAATGCCATCACCGCCTTGACAATTCAGTGACATTGTACAAAAGGAAATGTCTTAACATTACATCATAATGTCAGGTATGTAGTCGACAGGCATTAGAGACAAACATACAGACCTCCTCCGATAACGTAATGAGCATTGATTTTAACAAAGGTGTGACTAGATTTACCGGGATAATTTGAGTGAACTCTAGATCCTATGTTCCTTAATATAAGACATTTTCGTAGTTCAATTTAAAGTAACCAAACGTCTAGTATTTAGAAAAACAAGTAGTAGTTTTCTTGAGCACATATCTGGGAAAGATGGCCACACTTTATTTATGTCTATACGCTAATGCAACACCATTCGAATACTGGAAATATACAATAATCCAGTGTCTAGTGCAACAATAGAGTAGTTATTTTATTATAGGGTACAGTAAAATGGTTTTACTGAACATATTTCAATAATCTCTACCACTGTAAGATTTCTCTAAGAATTAACAATACAAAAATTTAAGGGAACAAGTTTCAGCATTGGTATACTAGTTGTGCATGAGCATTAAACCAAATACAAAAGTCTGAAGGTAACTAGCATTATTAACTAATGACAGTATAAAAAATTGCAAACCATGTACCTTCAAGGTAAATATCATTTCGAACTTGAGGGGACCTAAAAATTGCTATCCCAATCTTGATAATCGGCCAAACATAAAAAATTGACTAAACGGATCAAGAGAACAGCCAGAGGAGGAGGTGCCCACTCTTGACCTTTCCTCTTGACACTGTACACAAAAGTTTGACTCATCTCATGAAAGTGAGGTATGTAATCTATAAGCATTAACAGTGCAAACATCTGAAGTTAGTAACAAGATTCATCGTTGGTATACTCGCTGTGCAACAGCATTAGAATGCCTTAGCTAAAAATCTTTAATACATCCACAATCAATAGCTAACCCTGAAATAATCCAGTGACATTAAATGGCATTGCTTAAATTTATCGGTGGCATTAGACTGAGTGCGACATTAGTTAAATGTGGCATCACTTTGGCAGTAGCATTGCTTGACTTAACTGCTGGTGTTACACTAATAGCAAAAAAGTGGTAATAAGAGCATGGGAGGCCCATTCAGACAGTGGGCGCACCAGTACGATGTACCTCCATGGATGCATAGAGTGGTGAGGGAGGCATGGTTGCCCAGAGCAACAAATATCCAAGCAGCATATGTGGATTACGTCCCATTTTTGTTCTCTTTAGCCACCTTTTTCCTATGTGAGGACAACAAACCGATCGACCTGGTCATTCTCTATTGCGTTGTCATGCCTTTATACCGTTCTTCAGCCAAGAGACACGAGACTCGTTCCTTAGCTACTGATTTTCCCCTTTTCAACCTAGATGCGGGTTCGATGCCTACTCTCTTGGACAGTACAATCTCCCTTCCTTTCCTTATTCAACCCATACATGGATTAGTCTGCATGAAGTAGGGTTTCCTTTAATAGTACAAATTAAGGTTTTTGTCTGCGTGTCCAGCAGAGCACAGGATAGCAAATTGGGAAGATGGTGGAGTGGAAAAAGATCCACATGCAGCGACGTGGCAGATGGGGCAATAGCACAAGGGTATGGTTCAAAAAGAGGTAGCATACCTGAGGGTCGGCGAGAAGTGGCTTCGCTCGTGGTCGTAGTCCTCCGCACACACTATGGCAGCAAGCTTGGGGACGGAGGCCATCCCGCGCGGGCGCTAGGTCTGAGAGGATGGCCTTGTGTCAGTGCGTGACCTCGCTCACCGACGACGAGTGCGTCAACGCTGCACATCCTTTTCTTCCCCGGTGGATCTGTGACCACCGGTGAGGAGGGAGAGAGAGGACGTCTTTTTTAGATCTGGAGAGAGGGTGATAGTGTGAGAAGCAAGTGGGCATCCCTTAGCAAGAAAGCACTGAAGCTCCAGCCGATATATGTTTTTTATACTACTAGTACTAGAGGTGGAGTAGTGGTAGAGTAGCTTATATTTTCTCTGCATACAGTACCAGTTAGTCGTGCTTCAAAACTGGACGACACACCATTAAAAAAATAAAGGTCGATAAATAATGTGGCACCTCGGGCCAACGCGGCCAGATCGCATTTCGCACAAGAAATGACACACCATGTTTCGTTGACATGTGGTTCCGTTCCAACATGCCAGTGAGACGACGGCGAGTCCTTTTGTACAATTTCCGGATGGATGTCAATGTAGGTCGGGGCGCCTCTTCGTGTACCGTGGCAACTGTCCATCGCCTCTTCGCCTTTCCCTCTCGATTTGGAACTGTTGTTGCACGCTCTTCCTCCCTCCTCCATTTGCCTTCACCCTTCCTTCTGCCATTGTTCGATCGTCTTCTCGATGGAGGGAACAGGCCAGAAACGACCCCGTTATTCTTGCCCCGATCTGAAATAAGATGTGATGGATGAACTCATTGATCGGTGCGACGTCATCACCTCGGCTAGCATGGCAGGTTTGTTCAAGACAATTCTCGACTCAACTAATAACATCATTACAAGGAACCCAAGGGTCCAGGAGCGGTTTGATCTCCCTTATGTTCTTCGCTATAAGCCTATTCTCATGGGTGCGGACGATGAAGGCCTCGCCTTGTGCAAGTTGATGCCGCTTGATAATGATACGCGTGATGTCAAGATGGCATCGCTTAAGGGTAAGGCCTGGGCTGGCGCAAATGGAGATTAGGTTGTTTGTATTGGGTACGATTGCGAGTGCGAACTTGTGAATGTGTACACTCGTCAGCGGATTCCACTTCCCCAAATCTTAGAGTGCCTTAATGTTTGGGATATAACTATTAGGCATGACCCACCCAGGAGGGGCCGGGGCATACCTATGGCGATTCACTATTATGAAGCCCATGAAGATACTTGAAGATCGCGGTTCAGTTAAAGGCCCAAGGCCCAAAGGCGACTTAAGGCCCGTAGAGATAAACCGCCATATATGTATGACTTGTATTGTAAGGCAAGAATAGATAGTCATCGAGCCAGACACTGTTTATGAGCTGGACGGGACTCTGTGAGCTGTTGGGCGTCGACCTCTGAATATTAAGGGACGACTCGGCGGCGGTTCAGGGCAAGGAACTACAGATCGAGAACTAGATCAAGCGGATTCGCTCCCTGGTAATCGAGACATAAGCAATACCACCCAAAACTGGATCGTAGGCTTTTACCTTCACCGCAAGGGGCCGAACCAGTATAAAGCCCGTGTCCTTTGTCCCATTTAAACCCTTTAAGCTTCCTAGTTGTGATGGCTTCACGACTAAGTCCTTTTATTAGGACATCTGCCATGACAATTCCATGATAGTTGGCGCCCACCGTGGGGCCAGTGCATAGTGGATTTGAGTTCTTGGAGGGCAGCTTCAAAGGGCTCAAAGGATACGTTGTGGGCCGGATGACAAAGAGTCATCGCGGCAAGCTCTACATCGATGATGAAGGCTGGGGCCCCGACACTGGCTCAATTGAGTACGGGTACCGGGTCCCCTTCGGCGGAATCCACGTCTTCATCAGCAAGATCGGGGAACCGGGCCCTGAGCCGGACATCTGCACCGACATCGTCAAGACGTCTTAGCGTGCGAGACCCGCCCGCGCTCAGCCCGCCATGAAGCGTGCCTTCATGGGATGCATCCATGGAGGGGAATTTACTGAAGGATCAGTGTCTAGCAGTGAGACGGTCATCTACTCCGATGCTGAGTCGTCCACGGGTGAGACGGATTCCTTGTATCATCTGCAAGATGGCGGGCTTGGGGGATGTTCCGGTGGCAGTAGTATTCCGGAACCCTTTGAGCCACCGAGCAGAGTTGGGATCTTCATGGCCGGTACCCAGTCTGGGCTAAATTCTTCAACTGCGGCAGCAATGAGTTCGGGGTCAGCAGCGGTGACACCAGCCGGGGTAGGAGGCCCTGTGCACTCTATAGGGACCTGACCCGAATGGATCAAGTCTTTGTGCATCAGTGTCATCCCTGGATCGGTAATGCTAACACGCACAATAGTCGAGGATTTATAATAGAGTTGCAATCACACACTTATTACATTGAATGTCTCAAAAGAGAACTTATTACAATAATATGGCTTAAGGACATCTAAATTCGATAACAGCCGAAGGTTGGAACATAAAGTGAGTCCACCAACTCCAACGGCATAGCTGAGTGAACAACAATGACCTATGGCACCTTACTCGTCGTCTGAAAAGTCTGCAACATGATATGTTGCAGCCCGAAACGGGTCAGCACATGGAATATGCTGTCAAAGTAACACATAGAATAATGAATAGAATAAATGCTATCACTACATGCAATATGGCTGGTGGAAAGCTCTATGGTTACAGTTTGTGCATAAAGCCAATTTCCCCCTACAACAAAGGAATAAATTTTATTTAACTATCATGGTGGTTGTTAAACATTGAGAAGGTTCCTCCAACTCAATCCCAATTAAGCATCAATTACCCAATCAAATTAACTTACTTTCGAGTGATGAGATCAACATGATAATCCAAGAACCAGATACTCAAGATGTCCATAACCGGGGACACGGTTAACCATGATTAGTTTGCACACTCTGCAGAGGTTTGCGCACTTTTCCCCACAAGACTCAATCTCCTCCGTTGGATTTCTCACACGACATGGTGTTTGAGAAATGGATGACCGAGACACAGTCTTTCAGAAACATTAACTCTTTACTCTGGATGGACAGTTACACCTACTTTCCCCTACATCTGCTAGCCCACCACTGAAAGAGGTCATGCAACATACTCAACTATGCTAGAGCTCATAATAGCTTTGACTACACATGAAAGTTTCTAGCATGAATAATCTTATGATCCCTTTGAGCCTGAGTGGCGGACCTTAGGATGATCACACGGAACCCCGGGATATCCTTGGACAACACTGGATTCTCCAGGTGCCCACAAGCAATCCACCCAGATGTGATTTTAAGTAACCCCCTTAAGTTAACCATTAATTAACAATACTCACATCTGTCGTGGATACACTCACCCAATCCACGTCTACGAGCATAGCATAGCAATCTTGAGCATAACGTAGAAGTAACTCCCAAAGGTTTGATAATAAACAGGGCAATAGGTTCTACCTCATCAACTACTTCCCTATACCCACATGTTATTCAGATCCTAACCATGCAATGTTTGAGGATGTAGACTAATGCATAAAAACTGGGTATTAAAGGGGTATGATCAAAGTGTTACTTGCCTTGTTAATGATCCGCAAAACCTAGAGACTCGTAGTAGCACGCTTCGCACTCATCCGTGACATTTTGGGCCGAACGAATTTTTTTCCTGTCATACTTATGACACTTCTATGACAATAATTGTGACAAACCCGGTATCATCATAGATGTGGTGGGCTCCTACTTCTATGAAAAAAAATCATGACAGAAAATGGGCTTTTCGTCATGGGCGGCCCGGAGATGCAGCTGCATGACATTCTTTGGGCCGTCCATGACAGAAAAAACCGTGGTAGAAGGAGGGCGAAGAAAATTTCGGGGAGTTCCTGGTTACGGTGGGTGGTCGGGGGATGAGCGATGCGCGTTTCTCTCGTACACGTATGCGCATGTGTGCGAGGCATTGGCTCTAACTGAACCGAGCGAGGTGTTGGGCTCTAACTGAACCCGAGCGATTGCACTGCAGGCTACGCGTTACTGAACCCGATTGATCGATCGATGGCTGTTAATTGAACCCGATCGAGCGATTCCTTTGCTACTACTGCTAATTTAAGCAGATCGATGTTGCCTCTGGATGAACAGTGAGCATTGCGGGGGGGGGGGTGTCAGTGTCAAAATCGGCTGATCTCGGGTAGGGGGTCCCGAATTGTGCGTCTATGGCTAATGGTAACAGGAGGCTGGGGACACGATGTTTACCCAGGTTTGGGCCCTCACGATGGAGGTAATACCCTACTTCCTGCTTGATTGATCTTGATGATATGAGTATTACAAGAGTTGATCTACCACGAGATTGTAGAGGCTAAACCCTAGAAGCTAGCTTATGATTCTTATTGTTCTTGTCCTACGGACTAAACCCTCCGGTTTATATAGACACCGGAGGGGGCTAGAGGTACACAGAGTCGGTTACAGAGAAGGAGATCTACATATCCGAATTGCCAAGCTTGCCTTCCATGCTAAGGAAAGTCCCATCCGGACACGGGACGAAGTCTTCAATCTTGCATCTTCATAGTCCAACAGTCCGGCATAAGCATATAGTCCGACTATCCGAGGACCCCCTAGTCCAGGACTCCCTCAGTAGCCCCTGAAGTAGGCTTCAATGATGATCAGTCCGACGCGTAGATTGTCTTCGGCATTGCAAGGCGGGTTACATCTCCGAATACTCCAAGGTAGATTTTGAACACATGAATCGTGTCCGGCTCTGCAAAATAATTTCCACATACCACCGTAGAGAGCATAATTTTCCATGAATCGAATTTGCTAACAATTTTTCATGACATGGTATCATACCACAGACTAGTCATTATTCGAACCATTTTCCTCAACCAGCCATTGCGCATATTGCGAGGTGGTTTTCTTTGGCACGTCTTGTCGAAGCAGAGATCATGTCCCCTTTTCACGGGATTCTCATCAATACGGGTACTGGTAACCCAACCGCGCCATCAATCGTGGCGCTTGGGGAGCAAGCGAGTTTTACCAGGCAAGTGGGGAGGCGCACAGTTTCTACCGCCTCCATAAAGAGATAAGGACTCCTATTTTTCACCCACGCCTTCTTCTCCCTCTGCTCATCCATTCCCTTTCGCTCGAGCTCTAGCGCCCAAGCGTTCTTCTTATCCACCCAAAGAGGTCTTCCCGAAATGTCTGGATCCGGAGCAGGAGGAAAATGGATAGCCTCTACCATCTAGGGGAATTATATCAAAAAGCTTCGGGAGGCCGGGTACCTGGCCAAGAAAATCGGCCACCGTCTTCCGACAGCAGGACAGATTGTCCCCACTCCGGAACCCCACGAGAGGTTTGTATTCCTCCCTCATTTTGTCCGCGGGTGGGGGTTTCCCCTTCACCCATTTGTTCGCGGCATCACGTATTAATATGGGATCGATTTTCACGATCTATCCCCCAATTCCTTTCTCAACATCTCGACATTCATCGTTGTGTGCGCAGCCTTTGTCCGCATCTCGCCACACGTCGGCTTATGGCTGAAGATTTTCAATGTGAAGCCCAAGGTAGTGAATGGCGAGCACGCTGAGTGCGGAGGCGCCATGGTGAGCAAGATGCCCAAGGTCACATGGCCAACAGGCACTTTCAACGATTCCGTCAAGGAGTGGCAGCAGCAGTGGTTTTACATCACTGAGCCGCACGGCAAAAAGTGGGCCGCAGCTCCCGAATTCTGATCCGGAGCCCCCCTGCGGCTTACGTCCTAGCCCAAGAAGGGACTAAACTGGTCTTTGTCCGATGAACTGTCGGTGCTCCAGACACGCGTCAAAGGTATGGAAGACAAGAACATCAAGCTCGTCAATGTAGTCCAGGTGATGTTAGTTCGCCGGATTCTTCCTTGTCAGCACCGGGCTTGCAATTTATGGGAATACGACCAAGCCGAGCACCAGACCCTGCGGGCGCTCTACGGTTCCTCGCATGAGGACATCTGGAAGGTGCTTTTTAAGTCCAGCAAATCATGGCCGGACTCTGCCGAGGACTATGGGTACAAACTGTCCTGCCCTGCAAGTCCGGTAAGTCACCGCTATATCTGGCAATTCATATGCTTCATTCGCATATCCTGAGGAAGATGCTTAATTTGCTTTCCACAATTCTCCTAGGGTTGGACGAAGAAGGCGGGACAGACCCACTGTCCGTCCTCACTACCGGAAGAACCGGTCGGCCCACTTCTGACAAAGATGATAGTCCCGGCGCCTTACAAGGCGCCGAAAAAGAAGGCCAAGGAGACCAGGGGCAGCCTTCATCGCCATGGCGCTTCGGACACAAAATCCAAAGACTCCAATGCCCCTTCTTCCTCCGAAGAGGATGAGGAGGAGGAAGAAGATGAATCCCCCGCAGGGGGAAGGAAGAAAAGGACGGCCTCCTCATCCTTGGAGGCCGAATCGCCTAAGAGGGGAAAAACCCCACTTCCAGAAGCGTCCACCACCGCTGCCGATAGCAGCCCAGAGTGGGATCCCAGGGCCAAGCCCCTGGTGAACTTGTGAGTATACAAAGCCCGAACACGCCTATGCATCCAGGCTCATCATGGCATAAGATTTTAATCTGAGGCAAACTTTTTGCAGTCCGGCGAGTTCCCGCACCGAACAATCCTCGTCGAAGGATTCGCTGAGCTCGAATGCCATAGAGAGCGATACACCCCCGAAGGCCCCTTCCCCTAAACATAGGAATGACACCGAGGTGTCGTCCCAGAAGGACCCAGACCAGGGAGGGGGGAAGACCATAAAAGAAGCGCCAAGAGGCCAAACTTCAGGAGCTGGATATATGGGAGCGAAGGCTCCCATGAGCGTCAATGGCGGGGGCGATCTCGGATTCGGCCCACAGCCGGACACAGTCCCGGAGACCTTTAAGGCTCCAGAATCAGGCAGGCAGCCTCCCTCGGCTGGAGGGGGTGTGCCTGTTCAGCCGACAACCTCTGTCCAACAAGAGGTGCAGGACAGCTTACCGGCAACGCTAAAAAGTGCTTCCATCGTCGATGAACACCGCACCCTTATGGGTGCGGTGATTGAGAAGATTCAGTCCGCTGAGAGTGTACTAAATGAATCCCGCATCAGCCTTATAAAAGGCTTTGAGGTATGTTATGTGAGGGTTTGAAGAGTGTCATAGTATAGATAGTAGCCCCTGATACACTGTCCGGTGAAAGAGAGAATCGCACAGAGGATCAAACTTATGTTCACAGGAGACTCTGTTGATGGCTTCTATATCTCTTTTTTCACAAGCAGGCGTCTGTGGTGACTGCCGCCTCTCATACTGCTGAAGTATCCGGACTGAGGCAGAGTCTGGAGTGGGCCGAAGAATAACTTGCCTGAGTAAAGAACAGTTGGAGGATAACCAAGGTATGCAAAAAACCTTTGTTCCTTCAGCACAAATGAATAAGCCTGCTTGATGAAAATATTTTTATTGTATGCTCTAGGGGCGATGGCCGAAGTTGAGGCTCTTAAGAAGACTGTGGACGAAGCAGAGAAGAAGGCAGCCGCAGAGATGGCTCTGCGCGAAAAGCACGAGGCCCGGGTTGTTGAAGCTGAGCAAGAGCTTCAGGATGCCGTGAAGAAAAGCAAGACTTTGGAGCAAAGTTTATCAGGGAAAGAATCCGAACTCGCCCAAGCTCTCCAAGCTGCAAATGATGCTCGGGAGGAAGCCCAAGGTGCTTTGAAGGAAATTCAGGAGGCGAGGAAGATTGCGGCTGGTAAGGCTTTTTCTTATACAAAGCGGTCTTCATTTTGTGAAAGGAGAAAATCGAGTTGATAAATTGAATTTTGATTTATCTAGGGGCATTTGCAGAGCTGTCATGCAGCATATCTGAAGCCGCCCACTTCTACCGAGCCGAGGGAAAGAGGAAAGCGGAAAAACTCTTCTGGTCGCAGTATTTGGCGCTGAATTATCCGGTGCCATTCACCGATCACCTGAAGCAGCTGATCGAACTGCACAAGGCGGCCGAACTAGCCATGCAGGATCTGATTGTCCGGCTATGGCCTGCCGAGCCAATTCCAAGCAGTTATTTCGGGCTCGTGAAGCGGCTTGTGAGTGCCTGCCCTCGAATCAAAGTCATCAAGTGGTCGGTCTGTATGGAGGGTGCACGAATGGCCTTCACCCGCACAAAAGTGCACTGGGGAAAGCTGGATGTGGAGAAGATGATGACCGAGGGACGGCCGGAGGGGAAGGAGCACCGCAAGCCCGAATTATATTATGATAGTGTCCTGAAAGGAGCCCGCCTTGTGGCGGAGAAGTGCACCAAGGACATTGTATTTCCACGAATATAAACAAGGTCATTTCTATTATTTATTGCTTGTTATGTAAAAAAAATTAACCTGTGCGGCCGTTTCAAATATATTAATCCTGAGAGTTGGCCAGTCGTCGGCTTCTGCCCCCATGTAGGAAGTACAGGGCTGTTCGGGATAAACCCGAGCACTCTTGATCCCATTTTTGGGTCCTTGAATGAGGTGTTCAGCACAACGAACCAGGCAATCAGACTATAGGTCTTTATCACTCTCACTTAGCCATAGGAGTTTATCAAAAGTAAGGTAGGCGCAACCCTAGGTGTTCGGAAGACCACATGAGGGGCTCTATAAGCGCCTGATCGGTAGAAAAACCAATCCATCACATGTTGCATTGGTGATGGCATTATGCGGAATAAATCTTTAAAGATTTTAGAACCTCTCGAATAGCTGACCAGCTCTTGGCGTATCATAACAGTCAGTTTTCGGCTTTCTCTACTGAGGTGCTCGTCCGGAAGAACCGGGACACCATCGCAGTAGTTCTCCCAGCGCTACCTTAGCCGATATAGCGGAACATAAGGTAACAAAACATGGGAGCCGGGCAAACCCAACTATTGACCCAAGACATGATTCGGAGCTGATGCATCTAATGCTATAAGATCGGGGTGCCGAGCGACCAAGAAGGTGGTCTATTATGGGTACAATGAAGCCCCCGGCGTATTAAGGCATGACACAATGTACGAATGCCGTTATGACGAAAGGTTTCAATAAGAAATGATAGCAGATAAGTGTCATATAAATCTACATGTTGTATTCGAGTAATAAGTTATGCGTATGAGTACAGATGATGTTATAAAAAAAGTATGATGGTGGAACCTGCTGAGATCAGGCGGGAAGAGGTTGTGTACGGATCTGGAGTGTATCCGGATTGTCTTCGAAGGGAATATCTAGGGATTCCCTTGCACGTCCGAGCTGATTCCCTGTCGCTAGTCCTGTCCTACACAAAAGCGAACCTGCGAACAAAGTGCGAAAAATATTTGTGTGCGATGGAGCGGTTGAGCCGCATAATGTGTCCCTTCCCAGCTTTTGCCGCAGTATTTAATTGAGCTCTGGTCGAGCCGAGCTGTCGTGCCTTGAAGTAGTTTGGACTCCTTTATCGGTGTCCGGGAGCTTGGCCGTCAACTCAAGGTTCGATTGAAAAGTGCCACTCGCTGCTTCTGCTGTTAAAGCGGCAGTATACTCTTTGGCACCGAGGTGGAGTTCGGCTTTACCCTTAACTGTGGTGACGCCACGAGGGACGGGCATCTTAAGCTTGCCATAGGCATAGTGTGGTACCGCGTTGAATCCAGCAAACGCGGTTCGCCCCAGTAGTGCGTGATAATTACTTCTGAAAGGGATGATGTCGAAGACTAACTCTTCGGTACGGTAATTGTTTTGTGATCCGAAGACTACCTCCAGAGTGATGGATCCTATACAACTGGCCTCCACACCTGGTATAACACCTTTAAAGGAGGTTTTAGTGGGTTTGATCATCAAACAATCAATACCCATCTGGCGCACTGTGTCCTGGTACAGCAGGTTTAGACTGCTGCCTCCGTCCATAAGGACTCGTGTGAGGCGGAACCCGCAAATTATTGGGTCGAGGATAAGTGCGGCTGAATTGCCCTGGTTGGTATTGGCCGGACGATCTGTATGATCATAAGTGATCGTCCGTAGTTTGTATTGTGGGGCGACTTGCTTCGTTGAGTCGACATCCTGAAGAGTGCACGTCAGTTCCCGTTTGGGGATGTGGATGGCGTTTATCATGTTCACCATTTTTATTTGCAGGGGAAATTTGTTTTGCCCTCTTTTGTTTGGTGATCTGGGCTCCTCCTCGTCGTCATCGCTTTGATACCCCTTCTCCTTGTTTTTGGCGCCTGACCTGCCGACTTGTTTGAAGACCCAGAATTGTCTGTTGGTATGATTGGCTATCGTTCCTGGGGTACCATGAATTTGGCATGGGCGGTCAAGTATGCGGTCCAGGCCGGGTGGGCCCGAATTGTTCTTCTGAAGTGGCTTTTTTCGCTGACCGTACTTAGAGCCATGGAATCCGGCATTGAGTGCCGTGTCTTTGGCGTCATCATTCTTTTTGTGACGCTTGTGTTTGTTGCGTCGAGGTTTTCCGTTGCTGTCTCTAGCCTCTGATCTTCCAGGATTGCCTGCTGTGTTGTTGCTATGAGCCAACCAGCTATCTTCGCCCGCACAAAAGCAGGTCATGAGTGTCGTGAGGGCTGCCATGGACTTCGGTCTCTTGGCCAAGGTGTCGGGCGAGCCACTCGTCACGGATGTTATGCTTGAAAGCCGCTAGGGCTTTGGCATCCGGACAGTCAATGATTTGGTTCTTTTTAGTTAGGAACCGAGTCCAGAATTTCCTGGCTGACTCTTTGGGCTGTTGGGTTATGTGACTTAAGTCATCAGTGTCTGGTGGTCGCACATAAGTGCCCTGGAAGTTATCAAGGAATGTGTCCTCCAGGTTCTCCCAACTACTAATGGAGTTTGCCGGCAGACTATTCAGCAAATGTCGAGCCGGTCCTTTGAGTTTAAGGGGGGGGGGTACTTGATGGCATGTAGATCATCACCGCGGGCCATGTGAATGTGGAGAAGGAAATCTTCAATCCATACTGTGGGGTCTATAGTTCCATCGTATGATTCGATGTTTACGGGCTTAAGCCCTTCTGGGAATTCATGATCCATTACTTCATCAGTGAAGCAGAGGGGGTGTGCGGCGCCTCTATGCCGGGCTATGTCACGAGGCAGTTCAAATGAGTCTGGTCTGTTGTGTTCGGCCCGGCCGGACTTGTTTTAGCGTATCCGGCGTGACAGTCATCATCACGCATTGTGGCACGCCCCCGCGGTTTGTAGATCGATCTTGATTGTCCTGCTTTGTTTTCCAACATGACTCGCAGGTCGTGCGTGTTGCCTCGGGCCTTAGTATTTGATTGGCGGCGGGGTGCGGGCGGTTGTTTGGTCTGATATGCCACTTTGTCTCGGTCGCGAGGTGGCCGGTGCGCCTTGTCCTGTGCTGGTAGTGTGGGCTCTAGCTCTTCCTCCTCGAATTGAGGTAGCACCCTGCGCTTCGGGTAACTTTTGGTTGGGCGCTCGAGTCCGTATTCCTTGGCTGCCAGGACCTCAGTCCATCTATCTGTTAGCAGATCTTGATCAGCTTGAAGCTGCTGCTACTTCTTCTTCAGGCTTTTTGCAGTGGCTATAAGCAGGCGCTTGAAGCGCTCCTGCTCGACGGGATCCTTAGGCACGACAAATTCGTCATCACCGAAGCTCACCTCATCTTCGGAGAGAGGCATATAATTTTCATCCTCCAAGTCTCCATCCGTTGCCTGTTCATTTCGGCTAGCTTGCCCGTCCTCCTGCTCGGCCCGCTCGAAGTCGGGCTGGGTGGGATTGTATTCGTTTTCGGCACCATCCGGATTGCTATCATCTCCTGTGCCGATACTGCTATGGCGGGGCATAGAGCGGTGCTGATGACGCCGGTGCTTTGATTGCTTCCCCAATGGATTATCCTCTGATGCCTCATCGCCATTGTTTTCTTTGGAGGTGTCCACCATATATATATATATATCGTATGATGAGGTGGCTATCCAACGCCCTGTGGGTGGTGTATCCTGTTCTTCTCCTGCATCGTCGTCCATACCATCAATGACTTCGGAGTTGAAGTCGAGCACGTCGGTTAAATCATCGACAACGGCTATTAAGTGGGTGGTGGGTTGGTAACGAATTTCTTCGGCGTCCGCTTCCCACTCCAGCCGGACATAGTACGGCCAACAGTCTCCTGATAAAGAGAGAGACCTCAATGAATTTAGCACGTCACCCAAGGGTGAGTTTTGAAAGATATCCGCGGAGGTAACTCCATAACCGGTGCCCAATCATATTCGATAGGCATAGACGCGCGCGGTTCGGAACATAAGGCCGAGACGAGTCCGGGGGTCCGGCGATACAGATCTCATTAGAGGTGAAGTCTGTGTTCGGCTCCAACGCCGATGAGTGTGCGGCCTCCGTGGCGGGGTCCATTCACCTATCCTCGGATGGCGCGATCTGCTCCAGATTAGGGGCCAGAGCAGCCACAGGTGCGATATCCCGAACACCGTCCGATGGCAGATCTAAGTCATGCATATCGTGACTGTTCGACGCTCCTGACGCGGGCTCAAACCCTTCGAAGATCAAGTCTCCGCTGATGTTGGTTGTATAGTTCAAGTTTCCAAACCTGACCTGATGGCCAGGGCATACTTGTCAATCTGCTCCAGATGGCCAAGCGAGTTGGCCCGCAGTGCGAAGCCGCAGAATACGAAGATCTGTCCGGGGAGAAAAGTCTCACCCTGGACCGCATCGTTGCTGATGATTGAAGGAGCCATCAAGCTTTATCGTGAGGACACAGTAGAACTCTCAATGAAAGCACCAATGTCTGTGTCAAAACCGGCAGATCTCAGGTAGGGGGTCTCGAACTGTGCGTCTAAGGCTAATGGTAACAGGAGGCAGGGGACACGATGCTTGATTGATCTTGATGATATGAGTATTACAAGAGCTGATCTACCATGAGATCGTAGAGGCTAAACCCTAGAAGCTAGCCTATGATTCTGATTGTTCTTGTCCTACGGACTAAACCCTCTGGTTTATATAGACAAGGAGGGGGCTAGAGTTACACAGAGTCGGTTATAGAGAAGGAGATCTACATCCAGACAAGGAGAGTCCCATCCAGACACAGGACGAAGTCTTCAATCTTGTATCTTCATAGTCCAACAGTCCGGCATAAGCATATAGTCCGGCTGTCTGAGGACCCCCTAATCTAGGACTCCCTCAGGGGGGTTTGGATGAACAGTGAGCGGTGGGGGTGGTTGAACAGGACCCCGTGGGGTTGCCTCTAGATGAAAAGGACCCCGATCGATCGAACCGGTTGGGGCTGGATGAACAGGACCCCGTGGAGGGCTGGATGAACAGGACCCCGTGGAGGGCTGGATGAACAGGACGACCCCATGGAGGGCTGGATGAACAAGAGATGGTGGAGGGTGGATGAACAGTAGCCCGTGGGGGGGTTGAACAGGAGCCCGTGGAGAGGGGTGGTTGAACAGTAGCTGGGGGAGGCTGGATGAACAGGAGCTCGTGGATGAACAGTCACAGGTGGAGGCTGGAGGTCAATGGTGGATGAACAGTAGCCCATGGAGGCTGGAGGAGGTCGATGGTGGAGATGAACATTATCTCGTGGAGTCCCGTTTTGTGGTACGCCACACCCCTCCCGATGAACAGGACCCCCGTTTCAACCGTAGCGCTCCAACACAAGTCCGTGTCGTTCGTTTTACTATACGCCACACCCCGCCCGATCAACAGGACCCCAGTTTCAACCATAGGAGGTCTGTTTCCTCCGTTTTGCGGTACGCCAGACCCCTCCTTATGAACAGGATCCCGTTTCAAACGTGGCCGGTCGAACACAAGGCCGTTTCCTCCATTCTGCGTTACACCAGGCCTCATTTCCATCGCCTATTTCGTCCAAGCAGGTTGGCTCCCACGCGTTCTGTTGCCTCTAGATGAACACGACGCATTCCGTTGCCTCCCCATGAACACGACGCATTTTGTTGGCTCCCCATGAACACGACGATGACGCAGTTTCTCCGTTCCGACCCAACCATGTACACGAGCCCTGGCCGTACGTATATATGCGCGAGTAGGCGTTCGAGACCCCGCCCGTATGTACGTATGTGGCCGTATTTTCATTCTTGCACACTGGCCACTATACGTACGTGTACATGCTATGTGCGCGCCTCTACTACGACACGTGCACGCCTCTACATCGACCAGTATATATGTACGTACACATTCGCGACCAGAATGACAACACTACGTACGCTTCGACCAGGTGGGTCCCGACTGTCAAGCACTTCCTTGCGTGCGAAGATGTAGATGGTGGGTCCCAGCAGTAAAGGGGCGAATCGTTTTTTTGCCCGGACGAACTTCCTTGCGTGCGAAGATGTCGTTGGTCGGTCCCAGCAGTCAGGGCGAAACGTTTTTTTGTGAAATACGGTGGCCCGTCCGGTGGGTCCCCACTATCAGGTGGAGGAATAATTATTTTGCGTGTAATAAGGAGGCACTTGCTTGTTGCGGCCGTGGACCCAGCTGTCAGCCTCTCCATGTACAGTCCACGTCCGATGGAAGCCATTCCTTGACCAAGTTGACCACGCCACGCCGAGAGCACCAGGGCGGTGGACGATGGCGAGGCCTAGGAAGGGGATGACGCGGAGCCGGGGAAGACGCAACAGTGGATGCCCACGCGTAGAGGAGTATGAGGGTTCACTGGTTCGCTGCGGTGTGAGGCTACCGTCGCCGCAGAATAACAAGGGGTGTGGGTCAGTAGAGGGATGGTATGGCCAGCGGTGGGAGTAATAGGGGGGCGGTGAGGCCTCCGCCGCATCGCAGCCGGCCACGGGAGGCAGGAGCACGAGGCATGACCGACGCTGGTTTGGGCGGCTGGAGCAAGAAATCAGAGGTTGAAGAAGCACTACGACCGTTGGATGGACATCGTACGGTCACTGGAGCTAGAATCGTGCATATTGACTAAGTTGACAAAGCCCTCCATCCCCGTCAACTTAGTAGGCCCACAAGTCAGCCTGCCACTATACTAGGTTCCAGCTAGCAGGGGGAGTATTCATTTTTTTGTGCGTAAAAAGGAGGCACTTCATTGCTTGCGAAGATATAGCTGGTGGGTCCAAGCTGTCAGCGGCGGTAATGTTTTTTCGCAAAATACAGAGGCCCTTTCGATGGGTCCCAGATGTCAGGTGGAGGAATCATTATTTTGCACATAATAAGGAGGCATTTCCGTGCGTGCGGCCATGGACCCAGCTGTCAGCCTCTCCATGTACAGTCCACTTCAGATGCATGTCGGTCGTAGACCATGTTGAACAGGCCGTGCCGAGAGCACCAGGGCGGTGGACGACAACGAGGCCTAGGAAGGGAATAAGACGGGGGCAAGGAAGACTCGGCAGCTGTTTGCCACGCGGAGGGGAGTATGACTATACGAGGGTTTACTAGTTCGTCTGTCGTCGCTGAAGAATAACAGCAGGTGTGGGTGAGTAGAGGGATGGCTAGGCCAGCGATGGGAGTACGGTGGGGTGGTGAGGCCTCCGCGGAAGCACAGCCGGCCGCGGGGAGGAGGGAGCAGGCAGTCCCGCCGGCGTTTGTTTGAGCAGCTGGAGCAGGAACAGCAGAGATTGAAGAAGCACGACGGCCGTTGGATGGAAATCCAACAGTCACTACTTGTGCGTCAACCTTTTTTTTATGAAAGCCCGAAATCTGTGGAAAACAGCATACATCCCATCTACCATTATTTCTAATAATTTACAGCCCACTTGCTAATTCTTAAGGTTTTTTTGGAGCCCATATTCTTTTTCTTAGCATTACATCCCATATTGTGGCCACGGTTAAAAAAATATACGAAATTTTGCATATTTCGGCGCGGTACGATCTATATTTAATCCCGAAATTTCGAGTCACATTCAAACTGATTTTAAAAATAAATTTATATCAATATAAAATCCAACAAATTGTCCACGCATAAAAATCAATGCAATTTAAAATCTCGAAATGAAAAACAAAAATTTGAAACTAAATGCCGGTTTGATGTGTTTTAGAAATGTACAGCCCATTTCTCATTACTGATAGGCCATTTTCTTGGCCAGCTGAATGAAGCTCTCCTCATCTTGAAAGATTTGCAGCCCAACTGGTCCGACAAAGCGACTTACTTGGCAAATCACAAAAAACCTAGGCTGTGGCCGTGGACCCAGCTGCAGCCATGGACACAGCTGTCAGCCTCTCCATGTACAGTACTCTTCTGATGGAAGTCGGTCGTTGACCACATTGACCACGCCGCACTGAGAGCACCAAGGCAGTGGACGACGGCAAGGCCTAGGAAGGGGAAGACGCGGAGCCGTGGAAGACGCGGTAGTGGATGCCCACGCGAAGAGGAGTACGAGGGTTCACTGGTTCGGCTGCAGCGTGAGGCTGCCATCGACGCAGAATAACAGGGGGTGACGGTGAGTAGAGGGATGCCTTGGGCCAGCGGTGGGAGTAGTAGGGTGCGGTGAGGACTCCGCGGCATCACAGCCGGCCACGAGAGGCAGGAGCACGCGGCAGGACCGGCGCTGCTTTGGGCGGCTGGAGCAAGAAGACCAGAGGTTGAAGAAGCACTATGGCCATTGGATGGACATTGTACGGTCACTAGAGCTAGAATCGTTCCTATTGACTAAGTTGACAAAGCCCTCCGTCCCCGTCAACTTAGTAGGCCCGCAAGTCAGCCACCCACTATGGTGGGTCCCAGCTAGCAGGGGGTATTCATTTTTTGTGCGTAATAAGGAGGCACTTCCTTGCGTGCGAAGATATAGCTGGTGGGTCCAACCTGTCAGTGGGGGGAACATTTTTTTCGCAAAATACAGAAGCCCTTCCCACGTAGAGTCCACGTATAGTGCGTAATAAGGAGGAACTTTCCTTGCGTGCCACCATGGACCTCGTGGGTCCCAGCCGTCTGGCTCTCCACGTACAGTCCTCTTCCGATGACTCTCGTATGTTGACCACGCTGCGCCGACGCACTAAGGCGGTGGACGACGGTGAGGCCCCAGACTGGAACGACGCGGAGATGGGGAAGACGCGGCAGTGGAGTCATAGACGGAGAGGAGTGGGAAACTTGACTGGTTCGGCTGCTGGGTGGGCCTACACTCGGTAGAGAATAACAGGAGGTGCGGAGTGGAGGGATGGCCTGGCCGTCGGCGCGGTAGCGTTTCGCTGAGGAGCGAAAACAACGCCGCTAGACGCCGAATGCTGGAGCAGGCAGTCCCGGCAGCGCTGGGGGAAGAAGACGAGAGCTTGAAGAAGAATGTCGGCCGTTGGATGTAAGTCCAACACCTTCTTAGGCTTCGACCTAATGGCCTATATGTCAGCCAGTCCATTTGTTTTTTAGTCCATTTGGTGGGCTGGGTGAAAAATGATGTAGCATCTATGCAACCCATTTATATATGGTAGAATTTAAATTCCATTTGCATTTTTCTTGAAATCCGCGGACTTGCTGGGCTGGGTGAAAATATCATGTTGGGCTAGACGGAGAAATGTTATAAAAACATAAACAAATGATTGCACGTCTATTACTGCATTGGTCAGTAAAATCTTTGCAAGCTTATGTGCGCAATCACTAGGAGTTAACTTGCCAAGTTATATATAAACAATTATTATTATTATTTTGTAAGAACTTTCAACTTATGAAATAAAATATCATTTAAAGTTGATGAGTTAATAGTACGTGGGATATTATTATTTTTTAGGCTAGACGTGGGACAGTTGAGTTGGTTCTGGGGAAAAGTACTGGGAGAAAACTCAGTTTACATCAAAAAATAAAGTGGGAGAAAATTCAGAGACCTGCTGGGTCCACCTGAGGAGGGGAATATGTTGGGAGGAAGGAGATTCGAAGCACGGCAGCCGAGTGAACTAGTTTTTTTTAACATACAAGTGAACTAGTTACATACATAAACAAATAGCCACTAAAAAAAGCAATCAGGTTAATGGGTTCTTAAAAGAAATATTGCGGACAAAACAGATAATTATGACACATAGGCTAATGCATGAAACAGTCAGATGATAAAGGTGCTTATAAACAGATAAAGTACAACATCTAGACCTTCCTAAAACGCTTGATCATGACGTTGCAGCTGTCCGTGTACTCGTCGATTACGGGAAGCAGACACGCCCTCATGTCCAAGATCTGCATGTACATCTCGTAGTCCTTGGTCGCATAGGTTATGTAGGCTAGATTCAGATGTACTGCCCACGTGTTCAGGTCCTTGGTATCGTTGTCTTCTTTCATGTTGGTGTATCAGGGGTCGATGATGGTCTCGGCGAGGTCAACCATGGAGTCTTTCTCCTGCCCGTTGCTGATGTCTCATATTGTTTCTGGATGTTGACAATCTTGTTACACCAAATGGCCAAATCATCACGTTCTTCCTTCTCTCCACCGTAATGAAGGTGCAGTCAGCGCTGCCGATGAAACGGGCGAATGCTCCAGAACCTCTGATGGCCCTATAGAAGTGGTAGATAAGAACCTCATCCTGCACACATACCTGGGCGACGGCGATCCGCTGGCCCCTGCCAGGAGACGAATGGATGGGAACAAGGTCTAGTCCTGCAACCTTGTGCTTTCTCGTCCTGTAGGTACTGCTTGAACTCAGCGAGGCAGAGCTTCACCGAGTCCGGATAGTTGGTGTACATCACATTCAACTTGGTGCAGCCATAGGACTGAATGGTGAACTCAAAGGGGAACTCCTTGCTGAAGTCCATATCCAGCAGGCTCACCCCTCGGATTGCCATTGGAGTCTCTTCAAGTGAACGAGTGTATAGGCGGCAGCAACAGTTCATTTTTCAGCTCTTGGGGAACTGGATTGAACAGTAAACTGAGTGTGTACAGGCAACAATAGTTACTACCCCTCCCTTGTCCGCTGCACGCCCGGCAAAATGTGCACCCTCGGAGCATTCAAACGCCTCCATTAAAAAACCTACTCTGGCCACACGTCGGTTCATGAGCGGGTCTGTATTGGTACTGTAATAATAGGAGTTAATGGTCACTTTACTTAAATTTAATTAGCTTTCATAGAAATTTATACTTAAAACAAGCAATGCATTGGCTCGTTCTATCAGTGCCACAGGATCAACATGCACAACAATTAGAATTATTATTCTCAGGACGCACACGATCAACACATTTGTCGCACTTTCACAAAGATAATACTACCAAGTTTGAACTGTTTGTTATGGTTGTTGTCCTCTGCATCATCATGTCGTGTTTCCTAGCTTGCAAGATTCAGAACCAACAAATAAAATCCAAATAATAAGTACAACAAAGATGCCTACACATCTCATTGATTCCCAGCTTGAAAGATTCAGAACCAACAAATAAGATCGAAATAATAAGTATAACAAAGATGCCTACACATCTCATTGATTCCCAGATTGCAAGATTCATTCAAAAAATAAGATTCAAATAATAAGTACAACAAAGATCCCTACACATCTTATTGATTCCCATCTTGCAAGATTCAGAACCAACCCATTAGAGCCTTTTGATAAAGTGAATATCGGGATTAAATCCATCTTGGCTAGCCATGTCATACAATCGAAGAACTTGGCGAATGCTCTTGACCGTCACAACATATGTAGTTGAGTATTCCTGTTTACACAACACAAACAAGAAGAGCATGATTTCACTTTAATAGTGGCCTCCTTGAACTCAACCTATAGCTCCATTAGGATGAGGCCTGCCTGGAGTTCCATGATTCAATTCATGCGCCTTTTTCTGCAGTTCACCTGAAATGAAGCAAAGATTGCATCATTCAGCTAGCAAGAAGTACTTGCTCTCGGGAGCTGGGAGGTTCTTCTTTAGTAGTTTCACAAAAATTGAGGAAATTAAGGTTGTTTGTCCGGCTCATGTAAGGTGCAACTCTAATTTTCTTATCCTTTTGTGTAGTTCCACTAAAATAAAGTGCCATTGTGGTGACAGTGACGGCTCATCTTGCAAAGGCTAATAAAATGTTGCACGAGATTACAAGCAGAACTTGACGGAGATTTTGGACACTCCAATCACCATTTTGTGCAATTCCACCAAAATTGAGAGATGTTGCCCACGTGACATTTTAGTTGAACTGCACAAGACACTCATTCCAAAAAAAGTGTCTTGTGCAGTTCACCAAAAGGTCACAATAGCAACAAGGTGAAATGGATATCCCTATCTGCACAAAAAGATATAAAGTAAACAGTTGTTGGTCAATAATAATATACGAAACATATACAAAATGAAAAGAAGCATCTTAATTATGTTCATGGCAATCACGCAAGGACAGTAGAAATTTTAAAACGTCAGCAATGCTTCATGTTACCAGAAGCATTACGATCAACAATGAGATTCCTCAAATATGGGATTACTTTAATGGTGGCATTGCTTGTTTACCAGACACAGTAAATCAACAGCAGCTAAAGAGTTGGTTTAAGGGCATGGGACCGTGGGGACACCAGGACACTCAGCAGCGTAAAGGAGCAACTTACTTATCATACTGGGGAAAACAGCAGGAGTGCCATTTGTAACACAGTTTAATTGCATCTTATCACTGGAGGCATTAGATTAACAATAACACTGGTTAGACATGTCCCTAAGGTAACAGTGTGATCGCTTCATTTTACATGCGCCCTTACATTAACAACATCAAAAGGTTGGTATAAGGACATGTGATAGTGGACGAATCAACACAATGTACCTACAAGGAGGCATAAAGTGGTGATGCCAAGTTTGTTCATGCTATGTGAGGGCAGCAAACCTAATCCTGGAGACCTTGTACTATGTGAGGGCAACAAATCTAATCCTGGAGACCTTTTACTATGTGAGGGCAGAAAATCTAATCCTGGAGACCTTTTACTATGTGAGGGCAGCAAATCTAATCCTGAGACCTTTTACTATGTGAGGGCAACAATTCTAATCCTAGAGACCTTTTACTATGTGAGGGCAGCAAATCTAATCCTGTACATACTTTGTTGACTTGTCCACGAGACACCACTTTCTATCCTTTTTTCAACCAATAATAGATTTATTCCATATCCAATTTGTACTGCGTTTTCCCATTATTTCCCTTTTTAACCAAGAGACCGGTTGGGTATCCGGTTTCTACTACTTTCACCATATTATTTCCTCTTTGAATCAAGTCCTAGATTCATGCTACAACTTTCCCCCCTTTCTTCATTATTTGAACAAAGCCCTAGATTTGAATGCATGAAGTAGCTTTACCTCTAATAATACTAGAAATTTAGGTGGCTTTGGAAGAGCTGATGTGAGTAGAAAAAGATGCACATGCAGACACGTGGGGAGCTGGGGTAGTAGAGCAAGGCCGCATTCTAAGAACTTATACCTGAGGGTCACCAGGATGTCGGCGGCGGCAGGTCGGATCTACGGACAATACCGCAGGGAGGAAGAAGGGTTGGAGGACCTTCCGAGTCGGTGCTGTGTCGGAGAGAACGACACGAGCAGAGGATCGGGATCCTCCGGTAGCTGTGGGTTTCCTCCCTCCGCAAGGATGACCGCGTGAACAATGCACCTTTTAGTCCTCTACACACACCGGCCGAAGGGATCTGCCCAGATCTGTGACCAGCGGTGAGCAGAGAGAAAATGTTGCTACCGCTGTCTTGTTTATATCTGGAGAGGATGAGAGAATGAAGAGAGCAACCCTAGTAAAGCAAGCGCTCAGGCCCTGCGTACATATATAGTGGAGTGATTATCTTTTTCTCTCCACAACAAGCGTTTCAATTTGTGTACGTGGCATTAAAGAAAAGAAACTCTCTATTTAAGGTGACTACTGTACGACTCCTACTTATTACTACTAGTAGCACTAGTATGGTTCACTTGTGCTCCCCGCCCCTCCATTCATTGAACAACCCCATGGGTGAATAAACATACAGTAAGTATTTATATAGAATGAACAAGCTTGAACTATTTTCGCATAGTTAAAAGTTGAGGGCGGGGCTTTTCCCTGGCAGTACGCGCGACAGTTTTTTGGTAGGCGGTTTGACAGAGAGGCGAGGAGGGTTAGCGAGTGGCGGATTCTCAAACACTAGCAAGATGCCCATGCGTTGCATGGAACATCAAGATGCATTTGTATGAGTAGTTCATCTTGTGGGAGAAAAGGATGAATGAGGGAAGGCCTTATTTGCAAATGTTGAGTGGGTGTGGGTATCTTCTTGCAAAATTTCCATTGTTTCCTTCCTATCCGTCAGATATAAATCGGACAGCTTATATTGTAGGATGCTAGGCACACCATCACCACCAACTCTGTTTTTTATAAGAGTAGAGATACTGCTGGAAAGGTCGGGATGTGCGATTTGACGGCGCGTTACTACTGGAAACACTTGTGATATGAACACTCACTATAGTCATGAACTACTGGCGCTCTGACCGGGGTGATGCCCCTCTTCTGTTCCGCACTCTAATCTGGTGCATGACACGTCGACCTAGATGCTGTCTCTCCCACATGTCGGAGTAGTAAGAAGGAGCAAAGAATGATGCGATATATACTAGTACTACTACTACTCAGGTCGGAGGAGTGCAAACCACGGCACCCCAGTGAACCAGTAGTGCGAACCACGGCAGCCTAGTGAACCAGCAGTAGAAAACAATGTGGTGATATGGCAATAAAAAACAATGTGCTATGGTCCACACTGTAGCATGTACAGTAACACTCCTCTTTGTTTGGATCCCTGAGTTAGAGCTAGTTTTGGTTGAAATAGCCTCAAATTATCGAAACACAAGGGGTTAGTTTGAGCTAGTTTGCTCTAACCCAGCTAAAAAAACTAGCCCGGTGGAGAGGTTCTAATTGGGTTAGTTATCCTTGGGGCCACTAAAAGAGAACTTAAAAAATCTCCCCTGCCCGCACCAGATCGCTCCCCCCCTCTCGCACGACTCCTCTCTGTTCCCCATAGGGCCGCCTGCCCAAGCGCCGCTCGCCCTCTCTCTCCTCCGGCCGCCCTCTCCTTCCGGCCTCCACCGTCCTACTCCGGCCGCCCTCTCCCTCTGGCCTTCGAAGGTTTCCCCGCTCCCCCTTCACCGGTCGTTTTTCTCCCTCTGTCATGCACGGCGGCAGCGCATCTACCAGGGAGGTCGTGAGAGGGGTGAGTTTGTTCGTTCCTTCTCTGTCTCACAGCCATATCATTGATTTTGCTCACTCTAGCGCTAATTCTGATTTGAAAAAGTAGATCCTGATCAAACTTGGTATAGATTTGTGGTGCACGGATGGAATTGTTTGATGCTGCTTGAGGAGGTAATAAATCTTTCTAGAGTCCCAAAGATTCAGTTCACCTTTCTAGGTATTTCAGTTTCAGGCTTGCATTATTTCTAGAGGCCCAAAGATTCAGTTCACCTTTCTAGGTATTTCAGTTTCAGGCTTGCATTATTTCTAGAGGCCCAAAGATTCAGTTCACCTTTCTAGGTATTTTAGTTTCAGGCTTGCATTATTTCTAGAGGCCCAAAGATTAAGTTCCCAGTCGGCGGCAAGCGGCCCTGCTACCCATGCCGGTGTCGACCTCAACTCGCAAGGGCCGGCGTCGGAGGGGTTCCTGGGGCTTGGGCTCTACAGAGCCTTCCTCCAGAGCGACGATGGCGAGCTCCTCCCTCGGTGCGTGAGGGGCTCCGGGCTCCCTCCCTATCGTGAATGACTTCGTGATGAGTTAGCTCATGCTTTGTTTCATGGAGTGTTTTTTTGTGAAGCTTGATTGACGACTTGTATGTTTAAGTGGGATATCTCATTTGTATGGACAAAGTAAAAATTATCATGTTTTGCATGCTTGATTTGTAAAGATGGTTCGTTTATGTCAATTGTGAGCGGGAGGAGGCCACAGAAGAGCCGGCCACACCAAATCCGGCAGGAAATAGGGTCCAAAGTAGTCAAATGATTGAGAAAGAGCATTTATTGTCAATCTAACCCTGCCATCCATACACCTCTTTGGTTTAGAGTTAGTTCAGGGTTAGAATCTAACTCTAACCTCTAACTGAGTTAGAGTTCTCCTCGTCTCGGTTCATCGCCATCATACTTTCCCCATTCCTGTGTTTTCAGTATCCTGCGAATCAAAGAGGCCCTTTTTTTGCAGGAAAAATCAAAGAGGCCCTTAGACTGGTTTAGGTCCGGTCATTTTTTACAAACGTGTTATGTCCAAAATTTAATGAATGTGCTCTGGTTTCTACGAAAATAATCCGGTTTCATGTAGTAATTCATTCATTTATTTATTCTTCTGCGGGGGGGTTGCATGTAATTCGTGAGGTCTGAAATGTAAAATACCCCGGCATATGCTCCGAGCCGTGCATGCACTATGACCCAGACGCTCTATGTCCCACATGTCGGTGAACGGGAGCACGTGGAAATAGCCTAGGAGTACATACAAGAGGATAAATGCGTCAAAAAATATGTACTGTGAAGCATAGCTGTGGTTCGAAAAGGAGACCTAAAGTGATGACAGCTATAGGTCGCACGCACCCAACTAGTGGTACTACTAGACATACGACTAATTTTTCCCTCAAAAAAAGAGGCACGAGTGCTCAATACTCCTATTCTATCAACACGAGTCCCATCTGACAACAGCGTCCGTGCTACAGCTAGCTCTCCTCCCTTGTTTCTCTCTTCTAATTCTAAACTCGGTCGATGCCCGATGGGTGGGGTGGGTTTGCTCAACTGCGGCCCCACCTCACAGTGAAAACGTTACGACTGGAATAAAAATGCCATATACTCCATGCGTTCCTAAATATATGCCTTTTTAGATAATATTTCAAATGGAATACAACATACAGATGTATGTAGACATAGTTTAGAGTGTAGATTCACTCATTTTGCTCCGTATGTAGTAGTCACTTGCTGGAATCTTTAGAAAGACTTATATTTGGGAACAGAGGGAGTACTATACTAATAAAACATTAAGGCCATGAGGCGATGTAGTGCTGGTTACATGAGGCAAGAAGAAGAGATGAATCCATCGACGACGTCCACCTCCTCGACTCAGGGCGCTGTCCCACTGAATGGTGCCTAAGTAGCAGTGGCTTTCGTGGCCAGGTCGACGTGCTTCTGAATAATGGCTTCCAAAGATTCCAGCCGCTGGAAGAAGACCAACGTCTTTTTGTCCTCGCTTGCCTTGTAGTGGCCTATGTAGACGATTTCCTCATAGACGTGGATGTGCAGGTCGACGGTTTCTTGCATGGCAAGGTGCTGCACGACAAGCGCGGCCTCGAGGTGCACATTCTTCGTCGCGACCTCCGGCACCTACAGGGTCACCAGGTCTTGAAAGAGTTCGTCACCATGGAGGCCGATGAGGGTGGCAGGCAATGAGGAGCCTGGACGTGCGGTCTGGAGCAGTAAGGCAAGGTCGTCTGTGCGCTTCTTGACAGCGGTGAACTTGCGGATGGAGTTGACCATCATGTCGACCATGCGAGAGGTGAAGACGGCGTCGGCGAGGGCTACGATGCCGGCGGTCGCTAGCACTGTCTGGAAACGCTGCGCGGTGTGGGGCCGTAAGCCGGCGCCTAGGATGATTTGGCACAGCCGACTGCCGCTCACGTCCATCGCCTCCATAGGTGCTTGTGGCTTCTGGTCACTTGGTCTTGGATTGGAGTGAGCAGTGTTGCACAGAGACTTGGGAGTAGATGGATTGGAGTGGTGGGGTGCCTTTATATGAGAGTCCAAACTCTGTTGCATTCACATCGTGATGGCTCTATTCTGCTTCTCCAATGAATTCCCTCTGCAAGTTATTAAGGATGCATCATAGACAGTTCAACGTCTCGGGAATCGCTACCCTCTCCCTCCTTGGCATTCAAGCACCTATGGAGGCGACTGCCACTCGCATCTATCACATGTCAGGAAACGTTCCCGTCGACGACGAGGTGCCTATGGTGACTTTGTAAATTTCAAGAAGATAGTGCCGTGCGTGTGTGCGATCATAGGGGTGAGTGTATGCGCGTGTATATGAGCGCTTGCGTCTGTACTGTGTCAAAAAAACGTAAATGCGTGTAAAAAAGAGACTAGTCAGTATACTCAATATTGTGCACCTCGGAGAGGAAAATGATAGAACGACGTATTTCTTTACGGTGCAGATTCACTCATTTTCCTCCATATGTACTCTGTCTCGGTGTAGTCTAGTCACTTGTTGAAATCTCTAGAAGGGCAAATACTCCTTTCTGGTTTACAGGGCTATACTGGCAAGTAGTTGTACGTACTAGTACAATAGTGGGCTCACATAGCAATTTTGTCTCATGCAAGAGCCTGGCTATATGCATGCTCCAATGTTCGCAACTGCCACATTCGGGTTGCGCTTGGCTCTTCGCCTCTTCGAGAAGACGAATAGTGATGTTACAACTACTGCTTCTATAGTGTCGAATCCACTGCTGCATGTCCGTCCACCGCGAGTGTGAGGGATAGCTTGTTGTAGAAGTACCATAAGCAAAAGCTTGTCCTCGTTTGTGAGCAACCGTGCGCATGTGCGAGGGAGAAGGCGTGTAGTAGTAAAATCAAGCTTCTCCTCACTGTACGAGTTGACGCGACACATCATAGCACTGGCCCCACATGCTTGCCTCTAAACTTGGGTGAAAGATCCACAGTGTACAATATATTTGCTGCAACCTCTAACATTTACCCACCACAAATTAAATTATATATTCCTGTCTTGACCAGATGAGTGTGCAAACTACAATCACCAGGGTGACAGGTAGGGCCAGAAGACTATTTTTAAAAAAAAAAACTTCGAGACGGCCACATAGCATGGAGCCGACCCCAACGATTTTAAGCTTACAGGCACGGTACACGCTATCGTAGACTACTCTACACATGAAACTGCCACACGAGCGTCCGGGCTGCGCTTGGCTCTTCGCCTCTTCGGGAAGTCGAACAATGATGGAGTACTACTGCACTAGAGGAGTACTACAGTACGCTTCTGGCCATCTGACACCGTTTGAACTGCTGCATGTTCACCGCGTGCGGGAGGGAGAGCGTGTAGCGAAAGCTTCTCCTAGTCTTGCCAGCCACCACGCTCATGGGTGAGGGAGGTACGCTCCTGCCTTTGCGTGTATGACAGGTGGGCCCGACAGGTGGGTGGCCAACCTATCATACAACCAAAGGCACGTGCAGTTAAGTCCGCGAGGGAGAGGATAATCAAACTTCTCGTTGATGTACGAGTTGACGCGCCACATCAAAGCACTGCACTCGATATATTTCAATAATTTGCAGTTACCAACGCATTAATTACAACACATGCATGCATGCCATGACTCTCCTTTTGATCCTTGGATGTGTTGATTTAATGCACCTTGAAGTAGTAGTATAAAATATGTGACGGTAAAGCTTTGTAATGCCCCAGCCCAAGCGAGAGATGATTGTGGACAAGGAGCGCGAGATCATGCAGACGGAATAGGACCCGATGATGGAGCTCTCTAAGGTCTCGGTGGACCTCAGCATGCTCCACTGCCCCTTGTGCCTCCGCCCCTTGACGCCTCCAGTGTATGAGGTTCGAATACACCACGTACGTTCGGCTGATTGAGCAAGGTGCAGGTTTCTTGATTGATGTGTTGTTTGATTGATTTCTGCAATGCAAGGGAGGGCACCTGGCCTGCACGGACTGCCGCGTCGAGCACCCCGGGAACCAGCGGCAGTGCCAGAAGTGCGAGCGCGGCAGTGGCTTCGACGTGTAGAACATGGCGGTGGACGCCGTCATTTCGTTGCTGAGGGTGGAGTGCCCGCACGAAGGCTGTGGGCTCTACGTCACTTACCACAAGCTCGCCGATCACAAGAGTGTGTGTCCGCTCGCACCCAACAAATGCCCCGTGCTAGTATGCGGCTATGAAGGCCTGCCGTTGGCGCTCTATCACCACATCAGCACCGTGCATCCCATGCCCGTGCACAGGATCCAGTACGGCAAGGTGCTCCAGCTACAGTGCCACTGTCGGAACCACGGCTCTTGTTGTTTGTGGAGAAGGACGGCCACACGTTTTTCTTGGTCGGCGGCGTGCTCAACATTGGCGCGCCTATCACCGTGTCGGTCGTCTGCATCCGAGCAGGGGCGTCCCCATTGCCGCACTACGTGGCCAAGCTGTGGGCGAACAGCCGATCGGGGGAGCCCAAAGGCATGACCAACATCGTCAAGGTGGAAATGGAGGTGACAAGAAGCAAGGATCCCGACGATGTTGACGTGCAGGAGCTGACCTTCTTCACATTTCCGCCCAAGCTGTTGGCCGGGGCTAAGCTGGTGTCCCTTCACATTCAGATTGACAAGCTCACATCCTAAATGTTTCTACAGTGCCTTCTATTTATCTTAGTAATATGCTAATATAGGGATTACCTCGGTCTACTTTAGGATAATAAATGGTGGGTTTGGTGGCGATGCAGCAATTACTTCGACATCAGATCAGTAATTTCCAACAGTCAAACGGATATTTTGTGTCTGTTGGAGTTCCTTTGGGTAACAAGTACTAGATAAAAGGAGATGTATGTAGACGTATTTTAGTTCTAGATACATCCTTTTTTATCCATTTTGATGACAAGCACTCCCTCCGTTCCACAATACATGCCTTCCATTTGTGAAAATATAGATATGTCTAGACATGTTTTAGTATATAGGTACATCCATGATAGAGCCAATCGGATGGTTGAGAACACTACAATTCGTAGCTACAGATTCGTGTGTGACTCCCAGATGTAGAGGCCGGGGGTCATCATCCTCCTTTTCAAGAAAAAACAGATGCGTGTGTGAGGGGACGAGTGCGTGCGTGCACCTCTTCTCTTCCTGTATAACGTACTAAACTCAGAGTACAAGTTTTTGTGGGTGGCACGATGGTGCGTGCGAGAAGTCCCGAGAGATAGGTTTAATGCGTCTGAAAAAAAGACTAGCCTATAGCTCGCCACGCGGCTATTCCTGTCGAATGCCCCATTAACCAAAATATATGTATACGATGGTGCTAGTTATTGCACGTACACAACAGTAGAAAAAGAACTACCATGGCATATGCTACACCACGGCCGAGAACACGTACCCACGTAACGCCATCCGGGAATAGTGCCACACTTCGAAACTAGAACCGTCAATAAATTTTAAGCTTGTGTCTCGTCACATTCCAAATTACTCCATGCTATATTGAATTGCAAACCTGTTCACACCGATCACAACCTAAACGGTTTCCCACTTAGGAGCGTATTAGTACAACGCTATATTGAATTGCAAACCTATTCACACCGATCACAACCTAAACGATTTCCCAATTAGGAGCATATTAGTACTCGGTTATAAATACTAGTATGCCAAGATGAGTGCACATTCCTCCTCAACTCCTCATCCACAAAAACAAACAAGTCATTCAGCATCCTTCCCTTGCGTCTGCCATGCCCAACGTGACTTCTGGGTCGAGAGATTGCCACCAGGGAGAGGCGAGCATGGAAGCGGAAGCACGAGAGATGTCCCGCCTCGCTGCGAAAGCAGCCGACATGTCCCGCCACGTGGAAGTAGCAGCACAGAGGTCCCGCCGCGCCGCTGAAGCAGCATGGAGGTCCCACCGCACCGTCGATGCAGCAGACTGGTCCGGCCGCAGCGCGGAAGCAGCAGAGATGTCCCGTCACACCACGAATGCAGCAGAGATGTCCCGCCGCGCCACGGCGGCCTGGGAAAATTTCTTGCGGGTAGGCGACGACTGTTACAGGAGCATGCATGCGATCGTCCATAGCTAGATGGATCAGATCTCCGGCTAGGAGTGGTTGTAGGACGACATGAAAGCCTCGTTTGAACAGGCTACCGGCGTCATCTGGCAACTAAGGGAGGGCAATGAGAGGCTCCGGGCCGAGCGCGACCTGCTGAGGGCGAAGATCGTCCAAAGTGCAGACCAGCAGGAGGAGACCAGTGCCTTGTTGAAGAGGACTGGCGTCATTGTCAAGAAACTTATGGACAAGAATGACATGCTCTGCATCGAGCGCCGAAGACTGGTGGAGGAATCCGTGGATGTTCTCAAGCAGCATCTTGCGGACACGAAAGAGCTCATTGCCGCTCACCGCAGTGACTAGTTCCCGCGGCCAGCAGCAACGCATCAAGAAAGTAGAGACCGGCGAGCCAGATCCTTGTCTTCCTTCTTCTTTTGCCCTTGTGTATTTCGGGCGTAGCCGCATGTGGCTTTTTTAATTATCTTTCTAATTATGTAAGACAATTAATCGTCCTTATATATTCATCAGTCTTGCTATAAGTCGCAGTAGATGCTATATAGGTCCATCGGATCTTACATCAAGATCCGTGCTTTCAGATTTTCTTTTTTCTCTCTTAAATCTCAGTCGAGTGAGACATAGCCACGCCATTAAAAAGAGTCTCGGGCGCCATTAATGGAGACCTTGGGAGAGAGGTGGACGGCAGATGGAGGTCAAAGGGCTCTCCTCCCTATAAGGACATGCAGGGGTCTGATCGCACGCCTCTCGTACTCAAAGAGCTACCCTGCATGGCGCCTCCTAGCTAATCAAAAATGGGATGCATGGCGGCATGTAAATGGTAGTAAATAGAACGCCCACAGTTTCAATAAAACTTGTGTTTTCGATTGTAACGTGACATCACTTGTTTCAAAATGACTTTGTTTATTGTTAATGTGTGCGCCTTCACAAATCAGACATGGCACCAAGCCAAGTTTCATTATTTTCATGCGTGTTTTGGATTTACAAGAATTAAAAAACTAAGTTTCTCAATGTTTCCAGCCCAACCACGACGCCCAGAATTTTGAATTTCATTCTCATTTCTTGCATGGAACCTAGAAATTTACCCGAGGATACACATGTGATTTTCCAACCAACTTTGGTGCACTGGAACATGTGCTTGTATTTCAAATTTGAATTATGGACACAAAGGTGACACGTTCCCTCTCAGAACCACGAGCCTTCTTGAGAGAAGCTCTGATTTGCAAGAAGATTATACCAAAATTTGTTCCTATTCGGCCAAATTATTTTACCACGGCATGGTACTACCATGACATGACACCATGCCAAGTATCATGATTTTAAAACCAAGTTTCTCAATGTTCTGGACCGATCCACGATGCCCAGATGTTTGAATTTTATTCTCATTTTTTGCATGGGACCTAGAAATTCCCCTGAGGACACAAATGTGATTTTTCAACCAACTTTCATGCACGGGAGCATGTGCTTGTAGTTCAAATTTGAATTATGCACATTAAACGACCAAAAACTCAATTAATGTGTAAAAAAGGCCAAATGAAGCCGGAATAATTCCAAAATTTAACAGGGCACTCATGTAGGTCTATGTTGCCTTTGTAAATAAACTCAAGGGGGACAGCGTATATCGTCTCGCACACAAAGGTGGCACGTGCCCTCTCAGAACCACGAGCCTTCTTGAGAGAAGCTTCGGTTTGCAAGAAGCTTATACCAAAATATGTTCCTATTCAGCCATTTTTTTTACCACAGCATGGTAGTACCATGACATGACACCCATGCCAAGTTTCATGATTTTCATATGTGTTTCAGATTTACAAGAATTTTAAAACCAAGTTTCTCAATGTTCTCGGTCGAGCCACGATGCCTAGATGTTTGAATTTTATTCTTATTTATTGCTTGGGACCTAGAAATTCACCCGAGGACACAAATGTGATTTTTCAACCAACTTTGGTGCACGAGAGCATGTGCTTGTAGTTCGAATTTGACTTATGCACATTAAATGACCAGAAACTCAATTAATGTATAAAAAAACACGGAATAATTCCAAAATTTAACAGGGCACTCATGTAGTTCTATGTTGCCTTTGTTAAGAAACTCAAGGGTGGGGGGGCAGCGTATATTGTTTCACACTCAAAGGTGGCACGTTCCCTCTTAGAACCACGAGCTTCCAAATCGGCCCAATTTTTTACCACAACATGTTAGTGCCATGACATGACACTATGCCAAGTTTCATGATTTCCAAATGAGTTTTGGATTTACATGAATTTAAAATCTAAGTTTCTCGATGTTCTCGACCGAGTCACGGCACCTAGATGTTTGAATTTCATTCTCATTTCTTCCATGGGACCTAGAAATTCAACCAAGGACACACATGTGATTTTTCAACCAACTTTGGTTCACCCGAGCATGTGCATGCAATTCATATTTAGATTATGCACTTTAAAAGTCTAGAAACTCAATTAATGTATAAAAAGGCCAAACGAACCCGAAATAATTCCAAAATTTAACAGGGCACTCATATAGTTCTATGTTGCCTCTGTAAAGAAAATCAGGGGGGAGGCAGCGTATATCATTTTGCACACAAAGGTGACACGTTCCCTCTTGGAACCACGAGGCTTGTTGAGAGAATCTCCGGATTTGCAAGAAGCTTATACCAAAACTTGTCCCAATTCAGCCAAAAATTATAGATATGAAAACAGGGTTCAGATTATCTCGAACATCTCGCTACCTAGACCAATAATGTCATTCAACATAAAATGGATACAAATATTTGAATTGGAGAGCGTATGGTACATGTAGTTCACCGTGAAATATGATTACAACTATATGCATGTTTTTTGTTATCAAGATAATATTTAAATTATTGTATAACTTAACAACAATCATATTCAAATAAGGAAAATTGATTCAAATTTAGTCCATATGGTAGAAGACAATATATATGTTCACATGGTGGAGTAAAATGTTCATATATGATGGAAGATCAAAATGTACGACTACATCAATTATAAACCGCAAGGTCACTTAACGATATATTCGAATTCAACATAACGTGGATTCAAAAATTGAAATTCGAGATCCTGGCATTTGTAATCATATAAAAAGGGACATTACTCTTTCTTTTGGTGGGAATTGATTTGATTTTTGTTGTTGTTGAGGGAAGTGTGAATCGATTTGGTACTTCGCAGGGTAATCTTGTTCTCTCGATTTTTTTTTTACATTTTTCTTGTAGTTTTTTCAATGGCATCTATAGCAATATAATAAAAGGGGACATGACTCTCTTGTGTCTTGTATGAATTGTGTTTTTACAGTTTAAGTTTTTTCTGCTAAACAAGGAATCCACACCTTGTTATCCTGAAATTTTCAAGCTCGAGTATCTTTTGCCTCACCTGCTTTGAAACTCCCGCCTCTTCAACCCGCGCTGCACCTTGTTATCCCGAAATTTCGACGCGCGCGAAAACTCCCTCCTCACCCGAAATCAGCCCCGCAGCCCAGACACGCGAAATCCCCCTTCTACCCCTCAGCCGGTAATGAAGCTCCACGTCATGGTGTCAACACTGGTGGGGGCACGCTGGTAACTTACCCTACATTTTGGACAAGCGTGTCCCTAAGCTTGGCTCCCCCTCCTCCTTCGCCCCCCCCCCATTCGTACACCGAGGCCGCCAAAACCCGCGAAACCCCATGCTCCTCCGTCGGCCTCCCGACCGCCGCCGAGCCGGAGACTCTTCCCCGACTATGTCATCCATCGCAACAGCTCGCCGTCCCTCATTTACCGCACCGGATGATGATCCGTCGTCGATCTCGTCGTCCCGCTGGATCAGCTGCCCTGTCCTCCACCTCCAAGGATCTACTCCGACGTTCGCCTCGTCTATCGCGACACCTCAATCCCCAAAGCGTCGTCTTGACCTGCCCACCGGAACCGCAGCACCCTCACCAATTCCTCCGATGAAGCCGAGGCCAACTCGGCGCCACCAAGGAGGTTCTGCACTCACCGCTGCATTTTATCTTTTATTCGATCTCACGAGGTTGCCGGTGCTCGATACCGAGAAGACATGGCGGGTCTCCATCGAGGGCTCCGTCGCCAACCACATCATCCACGGCGTCTCTCCCCCATGTCGTTGCTTCCTCGGCAACGACTTCCACAATGGCACTAGTTGCAGCTGCTCCGGCTCTCGCTCGTGCTGCGGCTCTGTTCTTGATGTCGGTCACGCTGCTGCACTGCTCTTGCTTTTGTTCGTGCTGCTACTCTACTCTTGCTCTCGCTTGCGCTGCTGCTGCTACTGCATGACCTCCGGCAGCTACAGGAGTTGCTGCTTTAGCACTCGCTCGCGGTGCTACTGCACGACTTGCTCCCTGCTAGTGCGTTCCCTGCTCGAGCGTCTGCTGATTTACATCACTGCTTCTCTGCTACTAGTGCTCAAACGCCCCAAACATCTATTGCAATGCTCTGCTACTAATTCAATCAGTTTCGAGAGTAAAATCCAGGTTCGACTGTATAGTACATTTTCTTCGGTTAAGTTCAGAGTGAATAGTACTTACAGGATCTGTCGGAGCAGTCGTGGTGTGGCTGATGCGTTTTACATCTAGCACTTTTTGGTGATGTCTTTTACATCATCTATTGTAGATGATATTAGAGTCCCACTTCAGATTAACGTTGTCTGTCTTGTCCTGCTTCAGCCTCGTCGCCGTACACCTCACCGGAGCTACTCCAATGACGGAACCGTCCATCACAGCGGAGCAGTACCCTCACCTCGGATCTTCTTCCCCGCCTCCGACAGCCTGTCATGCCGAATATGCGATACTATCCTAAAGAGACTCGAAGGTCCCACCAATGATAGAACCGCATATTGAAATGCTTTTGCAAGGTGGATATCATTACATCAACATTACATAATAGATGGGGATACATAAAAGAGGCATACAATGCCACACAAATACAACATCACAATACATCAGAGCATCATCCGACTACAGATGAACACACAAACAAAAACTCAAACGACATCCACCCTGCTAGCCCAGGCTGCCGACCTGGAACCTATCCCCTGATTGAAGAAGCAGAAGAAGAACTCCAAAACGAGTAAACATCGCTCTCGCGTCATGATCATCACATAACCTGTACCTGCAACTGTTGTTCTAATAATCTGTGAGCCACGAGGACTCAGCAATCCCATTACCATGGGTATCAAGACTAGCAAAGCTTAATGGGAAAGGAAGGGGTAAAGTGGTGAGGTTGCAGCAGCGACTAAGCATATATGGTGGCTAACATACGCAAATAAGAGCGAGAAGAGAAGCAAACGGAACGATCGTGAAGCTAGCAATGATCACAAAGTGATCCTGAACTCCTACTTACGTCAAACATAACCCAAAACCGTGTTCACTTCCCGGACACAGCCGAAAAGAGACCATCACGGCTACACACACGATTGATGCGTTTTAATTCAGATCTAGTGTCAAGTTATCTACAACCGGACATTAACAAATTCCCATCTGCCCATAACCGCGGGCACGGCTTTCGAAAGTTTATACCCTGCAGGGGTGTCCCAACTTAGCCCATGATAAGCTCTCGCGGTCAATGAAGGATATTCCTTCTCCTAGGATGACCCGATCAGAGTCGGAATCCCGGTTACAAGACATTTCGACAATGGTAAAACAAGACCAGGAAAGCCGCCCGGATGTGCCGACAAATCCCGATAGGAGCTGCACATATCTCATTCTCAGGGCACACCGGATGAGCAAGACGATGAGTTGGCATAGACCCTGGTTGCCCAGGGGGCACCGGACATTGCTCGGTTTGGACCAACACTTAGACAAGCATTGGCCCGGGGGGGCTAAAATAAAGATGACCCTCGGGCTCCGGAAACCCAAGGGAAAAAAGGGCTAGGTGAGGCAAATGGTAAAACCAAGGTTGTGCCTTGCTGGAGGAGTTTTATTCAAAGCGAACTATCAAGGGGGTCCCATAAATCACCCAACCGCGTAAGGAACGCAAAATCTAGGAACATAACACCGGTATGACGGAAACTAGGGCGGCAAGAGTGGAACAAAACACAAGGCATAAGGCCGAGTCTTCCACCATTTACCAAGTATATAGATGCATTAATTAAATAAGAGATATTGTGATATCCCAACATAATCCTGTCCACAATGGGGCAATCTTCAACTTCACCTGCAACTAACAACGCTATAAGAGGGGCTGAGCAAAGCGGTAACATAGCCAAACAACGGTTTGCTAGGCAGGGTGAAAAGGTTAGAGGCTGACATGGCAAATTGGGAGGCTTGATAAACAAGTGATAGGTAGCGCAGCAAAGCGATAGAACGAAGCAACTAGCATAGCAATGATAGTAGTGAGATCCAAGGTGGCGGTCATCTTGCCTGAAATCCCGCTAGGAAGAAGAACGAGTCCATGAAGAAGATGAAGCCATGAAGACGAACCAAGCGTAGACGAACGAATCCTCACGATCGCAACGAAATGGGAACTATCGAGAAGAAGCACACAACATGGTAAACACACAACACATATACAAGACATGATGCCCAACCAAGCATGATGCATGAAAAAGCTACATGAAGCTACTCATAGCAAGAGATGATGCAAACAAGAGCAACACATTAAGGCAAGTTTAAAGGAGGCCGGGAACAACATATAACAATTCCGGTAAGTCCTCATATGCAATTTTTGAAATTGGTCCAGATCTGAATAAACCTTATGTTCAATTTGTTAAACAGCAAGTTAAGATGCAGCAAGATGACCTACATGAGATTCTAGTCAAGTTACATATAAAGTTCGTATAATTCGGAGCTACGACCTAGAAGATATGAGCAAAACAAGTTAACCATGGCATTGATGCAAACTACATACAAACATCAAGCAAACACCTCAAAACAAGGATGCAACATGATAATATGAACCTACATGCAATTCTAAGCAAGTTTCATATAGAGCACACTCAAAACGGAGCAACAGTTCAACACACACACATGAAACAAGTTATAGCAACAATCTGTCCAAAACAGCAACTAGGCATATTGCAAGCATCAAAAAAATAAGCTACAGCACCCCCAACATGACAACAAAAGGCATGGACATGATGTGCAGGTAAAGCATAACAAAACATGAACACTGAGCTATCTCTAGAAATCAGTAGAACATGCTCCAGAACACATGGCAAGATTGCAAATAATAACAGTTTCAGACTTTGCAGAAATAACATCAGGTTGCAATGTTTAGAGCTATCAAACAACATGCTACAGGAACTTATCATAGCAACATAAGGCATGGCATGATACTACTAAATGCATAGAACAAAAGTCCTTTACTGACCATGAGCCGAAAAGGATCATAAGATATGATGGCACCCAGGCAAACATGGCAAGTTATATGGCAGATTCATACATGGCAGAAACAGCAATAAGTAGGCATGTTGATGAGCTTGTACCACTCACCACAGAGCAATACATGGCATGACAAGGCAACCAACAGTAAGAATACATGTTTATGAAGCTAATAATAGCAAGAGCAAGTTCATATGGTGCATGTATCACTAGCAAAACACATGGCAAAACTGAACTTAATGTTAACAGGCTGACAACAACATTATTTAGCAGTTTTGAGGGCAAGATAACAACAAGATACAGCAGGCTATAAATGCAACCAGGGGAATGGATGGATAGAGAATGCCATGTATAACAAAACATCCTTAGTGAACATCTCCATATTATGCATAGAATGACTTGTAGCAGCAAGTTTACATGGCATCACGAAATAACAGATTCAGCCTAGCAAAACAGCAACATCAAGTACCATACTTAACAAGCTGGATGCACTCACTACAAGACTCACAAAAATACATGGATTGCACCTCTGTAAAGATGGCATGATGTAGCATAAAACACAAGTAGACATCAACCTCATGGGATGCACACACAAAATGCAACGAAAAAGACAAATCATCAATTTATAACAGTTTCAGCAGATTAACATCATATAGCACTCTTGCAACAATGATTAGGGCATCAATATGAACTCAACCAAACATGACATAATGGAATGAAATGAATAGCATCTCACATCTAACATTTTGATATATCAGGCGCACGAAACGGAGCTACGGATGTAGAGTTATGATGCGATGAACAGGGCAACATAATGTTAAAAATCTCAGGGACTTAGCAGATTTTTACCCTCGCGAAAAGGCAACCCGGGATGAGGAGATCCCGGGACGGAGGGATCCGGGCGCCGTGTTTGGTTGGTGGTGGTGGTGGATCTCATCCACCCCAACTCCGACAATGACGGAGGCGGTTTCGGCGAGGAGCTCCGGCGAGGAGCTCCGGCGAGGGGGTCGGAGGAGGCGCGGGAGAAGGCCCGGGAGGTCGGGGGCTCCGGATCCGGCGGATCCCGGCCGGATCCGAGCACCGGAGGCGGGGCGGCGGCTCGGGCGCCGGGGAGGACGCGGCTCCGGCGAGCTCGGCGAGGGGAGGCGCCGGCGGGGAGCGGGCGGCGCTAGGCGGGAGGAGGCGCGGGCGGCGCAGCGCATGGCGGCGGGGACGGCGCAGGCGGCCGAGGGGCGCGGGAGGCTCCCTGTGGGCAACGGCGGGGCTCGCCGGCAGGGGCGCTCCGGCGGGGAGCTCCGAGGCGAGGAGGCACGACGCGGCGGCGCCCTTCGGGCCCGGGCGGCGGCGGGCGTGGGATTGGGCCCGCGCGGGCCCCAGATGGGCTCCGCGGGCCGCGGCGGCGGTGGGACGGTAGCGGGCCACATGGAACTCTGGGATTCGTCGGGCGGCGGAGGCGGACGTGTCCGGTCGTCGCGGACGCGTCCGGTGGTGGCGGGGGGCGATTTCTTTTAGGGTTAGGGTGGATTCATCCGCGAATTTGGACGGGGAGGGCATATTTATAGATTCTAGGAGCTACGAGAGTCCAAACGAGGCACGGTTTTTGCCCACACGATCGTGATCGAATGACCAAGAGCATGGAGGGGGTTTGGATGGGTTAAAGGGCTGTTTTGAAGGGGTGCTGGGCTGCAAAGAGAAAGGGGGTTTCGGGTTACGCAGTTAACCGTTGGAGTATCAAACGACCTCCAAATGGAACGAAACTTGACAGGTGGTCTACCGGTGGTGTACCAAGTCCGATTGGCAAGACTCGGTCCATTCCGAGAACGTTTAACACCCACTCACAACAAGAGACAAAAAGGGGGACGCCGGAGGACATAGGAGTGTCGGATCGCAAAACGGACAACGGGGAAAATGCTCGGATGCAAGAAAGAAACACGTATGCAAAAAGAATGCACATGATGACATGGAAATATGCAACACGCAAGCAAATGACATGGCAACTACGGAGAAAAACTGGAAGACACCTGGCGCATCGAATCCGGGGCGTTACAACACTCCTCCACTAACAAGAGATCTCGTCCCGAGATCTTAGGACCGAGACGGAAGGGAAAAGGGATGAGTGAAACAAGAACTCAAGATAAGAAGCAAAGAATCAAGAGCACTCGAGAATAAGAGAGGAACAACGAGAATGACGAGAATCAAATGCTCATGGAAACAAGATAGACGCTGAAACCACTCCGGTTAGAACGAGATAAGAAACGAATAAGACTGAAAGGATTTAGGCAGCACTCCGGCTGAAAATGGAAGGAATAGAACATGAACTTCACAAGATGGGATGGCACTTGACAACATAAGCAACGCAATGCCTCCGGAAGAATTGAAGGAATGGAAGAAAAGAACTCAGAAGGAAGGATTGAACGGAGTTGTTCAGGAAAAGCGACCACAAAAGAATAAGCTTGATGTGGACTTATCAAAAACTTCTCAAAACTTGAGGTGAAATTATGCCACAACCAAATGCTTGAATATCTGGGAATAACAAAGAAATGCAAAACTCCACTTCAAAAGAATACGGAGAATTAATTGCACTTCGAAATGCGAGAAGAAAAGATACTTGAACTCCACCAACAAGAATCTTGATGAACACTTGAGGAATGAATTAAATCATGAAGAACCATCGTGATGAACTCCGGTGACAAAAAGATGATGAGATAGAATGAAGGAAGAAAGAATAAGATGAGCCTTGTGATGATTTAGGTGGGGGTTCCGACGAGATGGCCAAGGAAACTTTTAACTCCGGGAAAGAAAAGATGAAAACACTTGGAACTAGAATTTATTCATCAAGAACAAACTCCGAAGGAAGGGATTAATCACCTTGAGGAAATAAGAATAAGATTTATTGTATGCTTATCCTTCACCAAATTAAATTGATGACAAGCAATGGAGTTTTGCATACACTTATTCTTCTTGAAAAAGGATTAAGGGGGAATATAGCACAAAGCTTGAGAAAGTCTTCATGAACCACCAGTAGGATTCGAAAGAATGAATGGATTAAAATGATAATCAAGGAAAAGAATCTTGAACGAACCACCGTAAGAATTCGGAAATGACTGATGAAAGAGAATGAATCACCGGGATAATTGGATAACGGTAGCTGAAATGATGGCCTCCGGTGAAAAGAAGCGGTAAAACAACTCCTGACATACTCCGGATGGGTAAGAAAAGAAATATCTGACGAATGGAATAATTCGAGACTGATAGCACGAAGCTAGAACCACAAATCATCGGAGAATAGGAAGGATTTAGAGGAAAATTTCTTCGATCTTCAAAGCTGAGAATGACGACGAGAAACACCACCGAAATTACTGAGATACTCCGGGAGAATGAAAAACAAAGAGGTTGAGCCAACAATGAAATGATTTGAAATCGATCTTGACAAGGCATGTGACTGATGGAATCCATTCTTACGTCATACTTGAAAAGAATTGAGAATAACTCCGGGGGAATTAGAAGAGTCAGGTAAGATCCTGGAAAAAGACCTGTGGGTTAGGGCCCACTGAAGAGAAAATACCGTTGGAAAGGATTGTTGAACAGATAGATGAAGCACCGAAAAAATTGAAATATTTGAATGAGGTGACAACCTTGAATTAACTGGAACACAGACGAATCTCATAAGATAGCTTGAACACTCCGGAACGATAAACTAGCGAGAGGCGAACGAGCAGGGAAAACACTTGAGCTACGGAAAAGAATATGATCAACCCAAAAAACTTGAATTGGGTCCACCGGAAAAGAGATGAAGAATGTCAAACAAAAGAGAATTCACCGGCTGAAATAATTGTGGGAAGACTGAAGAGGCTCCACAAGAATGAAATTGATGGTCGATAGAGAGTCAGACTCCGGGAAGAAAAAGGGTGGGAGGGCGGGAAAAACAAAGGCAACTTGGAAGGGGAATTGACGAATATCTTGAAGAGAAAGCACCGGTTGAAATCGTTGAGGAAAGAAAGCAAAGACTTCGCACGAGTAGGATGGATACTCGATTATGGACTCTGGCTCCGAGATGAAAAAGGAGTGGGCGGATGGGAAAAAGAAAAAACTGAGGATTGAACTCAAAGATGACGAGGCTCGAGTCAACTTGACGAGAAAAAGCACCAGATGAAAAGAGCTGAGAACCCACGATCGGAAAACCAACTGCGTGATCCTAAAGAAAATTTTAAGGGGAAGAGGAGTAATTCAAAACACCTACGTCAAGATTCCTCACCAGAGCGACGAAGGGGCTGAGGAGTAAAAAGAATTCCTACTCTCCGATAAAACTAGACTCCGAAAATAGTTTTCTTCTAGAATCAACAACGGCCAAACTACACGATCAATCAAGGGGGATCCTATGGTCGGTCGAGGCTCTGATACCAACTTGTTACGCCCAATATGCGATACTATCCTAAAGAGACTTGAAGGTCCCACCAAGGATAGAACCGCATATTGAAACGCTTTTGCAAGGTGGATATCATTACATCAACATTACATAATAGATGGGGATACATACATGAGGCATACAATGCCACACGAATACAACATCACAATACATCAGTGCATCATCCGACTATGGATGAAAACACAAAGAGAAATTCAAATGATATCCACCCTGCTAGCCCAGGCTGCCGACCTGGAACCTATCCCCTGATTGAAGAAGGAGAAGAAGAACTGCAAAACAAGTAAACATCGCTCTCGCGTCATGATCGTCACATAACATGTACCTGTAACTGTTGTTGTAATAATCTATGAGCCACGAAGAGTCAGCAATCCCATTACCATGGGTATCAAGACTAGCAAAGCTTAATGGGAAAGGAAGGGGTAGAGTGGTGAGGCTGCAGCAGTGACTAAGCATATATGGTGGCTAACATACGCAAATAAGAGCAACCAGAAAAGCAAACGAAATGGTCGCGAAGCTAGCAATGATCATGAAGTGATCCTGAACTCCTACTTACGTCAAACATAACCCAAAACCGTGTTCACTTCCTGGACTCCGCCGAAAAGAGACCATCACGGCTACACACACGGTTGATGCATTTTAATTCGGATCTGGTGTCAAGTTATCTACAACCGGACATTAACAAATTCCCATATGCCCATAACCGCGGGCACGGCTTTTGAAAGTTTATACCCTGCAGGGGTGTCCCAACTTAGCCCATGATAAGCTCTCGCGGTCAACGAAGGATATTCCTTCTCCCAGGAAGACCCGATCAGACTCGAAATTCCGGTTACAAGACATTTCGACAATGGGAAAACAAGACCAGCAAAGCCGCCCGGATGTGCCGACAAATCCTGATAGGAGCTACACATATCTCCTTCTCAGGGCACACCGGATGAGCAAGACAACGGGTTGGCATAGACCCTGGTTGCCCAGGGGGCACCGGACATCGCTCGGTTTGGACCAAGACTTAGACAAGCATTGGCCCAGGGGGGCTAAAATAAAGATGACCCTCGGGCTCCGGAAACCCAAGGGAAAAAGGGCTAGGTGAGGCAAATGGTAAAACCAAGGTTGGGCCTTACTGGAGGAGTTTTATTCAAAGCGAACTGTCGAGGGGGTCCCATAAATCACCCAACCGCGTAAGGAACACAAAATCCGGGAACATAACACCGGTATGACAGAAACTAAGGCGGCAAGAGTGGAACAAAACACCAGGAATAAGGCCGAGTCTTCCACCATTTACCAAGTATATAGATGCATTAATTAAATAAGAGATATTGTGATATCCCAACATAATCCTGTCCACCATGGGGCAATCTTCAACTTCACCTGCAACTAACAACGCTATAAGAGGTGCTGAGCAAAGCGGTAACATAGCCAAACAACGGTTTGCTAGGAAGGGTGAAAAGGTTAGAGGCTGACATGGCAAATTGGGAGGCTTGATAAACAGGTGATAGGTAGCACAGCAAAGCGGTAGAACGAAGCAAGTAGCATAGCAATGATAGTAGTGAGATCCAAGGTGGCGGTCATCTTGCCTGAAATCCCGCTAGGAAGAAGGACGAGTCCATGAATAAGATGAAGCCAGGAAGACGAACCAAGCATAGACGAACGAATCCTCACGATCGCAATGAAACGGGAACTATCGAGAAGAAGCACACAACATGGTAAACACACCACACATATACAAGACATGATGCCCAACCAAGCATGATGCATGACAAAGCTACATGAAGCTACTCATGGCAAGAGATGATGCAAATAAGAGCAACACATCAAGGCAAGTTTAAATGAGGCCGGGAACAACATATAACAATTCTGGTAAGTCCTCATATGCAATTTTTGAAATTGGTCCAGATCTGAATAAACCTTATGTTCAAGTTGTTAAACAGCAATTTAAGATGCACCAAGATGATCTACACGAGATTCTAGTCAAGTTAAATATAAAGTTCGTTTAATTCGGAGCTACGGCCTAGAAGATATGAGCAAAACAAGTTAACCATGGCATTGATGCAAAATGCATTCAAACGTCAAGCCAAACACCTCAAAACCAGGATGCAACATGATAATATTAACCTACATGCAATTCTAAGAAAGTTTCATATAGAGCACACTCAAAACGGAGCAACGGTTCAACACACACATGAAACAAGTTATAGCAACAATCTGTCCAAAACAGCAACTAGGCATATTGCAAGCATCAAAACAATATGCTACGGCACCCCAACATGAGAACAAAATGCATGGACATGATGTACAGGTAAAGCATAACAAAACATGAACACTGAGCTATCTCCAGAAATCACTAGAACATGCTCCAGAACACATGGCAAGATTGCAAATAATAACAGTTTCAGACTTTGCAGAAATAACATCAGGTTGCAATGTTTAGAGCTATCAAAAAACATGCTACAAGAACTTATCATAGAAACATAAGGCATGGCATGATACTACTAAATGCATAGAACAAAAGTCCTTTACTGAGCATGAGCCAAAAAGGATCATAAGATATGATGGCACCCAGGCAAACATGGCAAGTTATATGACAGATTCATACATGGCAGAAACAGCAATAAGTAGGCATGTTGATGAGCTTGTACCACTCACCACAGAGCAATACATGGCATGAAAAGGCAACCAACAGTAATAATACATGTTTATGAAGCGAAGAATATCAAGAGCAAGTTCATAGGGTGCATGGATCACTAGCAAAACACATGGCAAAATTGAACTTAATGTTAACAGGCTGACAACAACATTATTTAGCAGTTTTGAGGGCAAGATAACAACAAGCTACAGCAGGCTATAAATGCAATCAGGGCCATGCACGGATAGAGAATGACATGTATAATAAAACATCCTTAGTGAACATCTCCAGATTATGCCTAGAATGACCTGTAGCAGCAGGTTTACATGGCATCACGAAATAAAAGATTCAGCCTAGCAAAATAGCAACAGCAAGTACCATACTTAACAAGCTTGATGCACTCACTACAAGACTCACAAAAATACATGGATTGCACCTCTGTAAAGATGGTATGATGTAGCATAAAACACATGTATACATCAACCTCATAGGATGCACACACAAAATGCAACGAAAAAGACAAATCATCAAGTTATAACAGTTTCAGAAGATTAAAATCATATAGCACTCTTGCAACGATGATTAAGGCATCAAGATGAACTCAAACAAACATGACACAATGGAATGAAATGAAGATCATCTCACAGCAAACATTTTGATATATCATGCGTACAAAACTAAGCTATGGATGCAGAGTTATGATGCGATGAACAGGGCAACATAATGTTAAAAATCTCAGGGACTTGGCAGAATTTTACCCTCGCGAAAAGTCAACCCGGGATGAGGAGATCCCGGGACGGAGGGATCCGGGCGCCATGTTTGGTTGGTGCTGGTGGTGGCTCTCATCCACCCCAACTCCGGCGATGATGGAGGCGGTTCCGGCGAGGAGCTCCGGCGAGGGGATCGGAGGAGGCGCGGGAGAAGGCCCGGGAGGTCGGGGCTCCGGATCCGGCGGATCCCGGCCGGATCCGAGAACCGGAGGCGGGGCGCGTTCTGGCGGCGGCGGGCGCGGGATCGGGCCTGCGCGGGCCCCGTATGGGCTTCGCGGGCCTCGGCAGCGGTAGGACGGCGGCGGGCCACGTGGAACTCTGGGATTCGTCGGGCGGCGGCGGCGGACGTGTCCGGTCGTCGCGGACGCGTCCGGTGGCTGCGGAGGGCGATTTTTTTTAGGGTTAGGGTGGATTCATCCGCGAATTTGGACGGGGAGGGCATATTTATAGATTCTAGGAGTTAGGAGAGTCCAAATGAGGCACGTTTTTTGCCCACACGGTCGTGATCGAACGACCGAGAGCATGGACGGGGTTTGGATGGGTTAAAGGGCTATTTTGAAGGGGTGCCGGGCTGCAAAGAGAAAGGGGGTTTCGGGCTACGCGGTTAACCGTTGGTGTATCAAACGACCTCCAAATGGAACGAAACTTGACAGGCGGTCTACCGGTGGTGTACCAACGCCGATTGGCAAGACTCGATCCATTCCGAGAATGTTTAACACCCACTCACAACAAGAGACAAAAAGGGGGACGCCAGAGGACACAGGAGTGTCCGATCGCAAAACAGACAACGGGGAAAATGCTCGGATGCAAGAAACGAACATGTATGCAAAATTAAATGCACATGATGACATGGCAATATGCAACACGCAAGCAAATGACACGGCAACTACGGCGAATAATTGGAAGACACCCGGCGCATCAAATCTGGGGCGTTACACAGCCACACCAGGATCACCATCCTCCACATCCAACCCAATGATGCTGAGGTCCACAAGGCTATGTGAAAGAGGCTGTACACTCATCGCATCACTTTGTTACTCTGCATTCATGTTGATCCCTCAGGGATTCTTTGCTATGGAATTACTATTCCTGCAAATCTGTTAGAAGGAGTGGAGCAAAGCAAAACTGAATGATTTTTTTCCTTTGGTGTCTCTTTCGAAGAAAAAACGTAGGAATTTTATTCACTTGGATGTCCTTTTCAAATTAATATGCATGAAGAACAAAACTAATTGCATTACTGGCATAATAATATTCTTTTTTTTTATTTTCATGTGGTTTGACTTTAATTTGACCACGTTTCTCCATTCCTGTGTTCTTCCAATTCATGTGAACCAAACACCCAGGATGACTGAAATCCTATGTTTCCAGATGCTCTGTTTTGCACGTGCATTACTATCCTATTCCTGTGTTTTTCCTGTCCCTATGTTTATAGAATCCTCCAATTCTAAGGAGCCCTTACAGATTTACTTCATTTTCAGACAGGCGTCAAAGAAAACTCTATGTGTTATGTCTTGCTCCTGCCGTGCCGTCATCCACCCCACCTGAGGTGCACCATCGACAAAAGCGTTCACAGCAGCAGAGATCCCCCTGTAGACTTTCTTTCGCCACCTCAGATCATCTTCCCCGTTGCCGGCAGCCACGCCAACTGCGTTACCATCATCGACTGAGCAGATGAACCTGAGGACTACACAGTTCCGGAAGAGAGGTCGCAGTCTTTCGTGTTTGCTTACGTTATACATCGGTTATTATTACCTGCTACTTTATCATTCAAACTTGAGTTTTGAAATGCCCATGGGTCTCATATCGAGCCAGCGACGAATAGTATCTGTCTACTATCTGGTTCATCTGGGGTCTTCTATGTGGTTCATGTTGGGTGGGCAACAAACAATAGATGATCCATTGTCTATCTTTTGAAACTACAGTTATAATCTACCTGCTATCATTTTTTTATTATGCATGTCATATATTGTACACAATCGTACTGAACATGTAGAGAAAAAGAGAAGACCGTTGCGTGGGTATATAATGTCATGCAGACGCCGCTCCATGGTGGGAGAAGTGCCCCCCCCCCTCCTGCATTTCTAAATTGTATTCTAGATGAAGATAACTATTCAGACGGGGATTCAGATGGAGCCGACCACGCCTGTTTACCACCTGAGGTGTTTGCTCTAACCTGGCATGCTGATGTTGGTCATATCATGCATATGGCGCCTTGCATTGCTTACCTTATACATCTTATATGTCATCAGCTTAGTTTAGATTTGCTTTGTGTGAATGCCACCTGTTTGATTTCTATATCATACTCCCACCATTCCTAAATATTTGTCTTTCTAGAGATTTCAACAAGTGCCTACGTATGGAACAAAGTGAGTGAATCTACACTCTAAAATATGTCTATATAAATCTGTATGTGGTAGTCCATTCGAAATATCTAAAAAGACAAATATTTAGGAATGGAGGGAGTATATGGGAATTATGCAATGCCATCTTCTTTAGCCAGGCATCATATATGCGAATCATGCAATGCCATCATGTTTAGCCAGTCATCGTACATCGTGCCATATTTTTTCCATAATGTATTCCATTTGTCAAAAATGTTTATGCATTCATCTACTCTTCCTGTGCATCAGCCATTTGAGTCGGTCATGGGAAAATCTGGAGTGAAAACAAGGTCTTCTGAGCAGTCAGTGCTACCTGTCGATGCAGATTTCTTGCTAGTTATAGATAGCTCCTCAGAGGAGGATACAGAGACAGATGACAAGTCGTATCCCCCCCCCCCCGAGGTGCATGCTCTAACTTGGCTGGGTTATATTGCTCCTATCATGCATATGGTGTCTTGCATTGCCATGCCATCTGCTTAGATTAGACATGCTTTGTGTGAATGCCTCCTGTTTACTTTCTATATCAGATATGTGAATTATGCAATGCCATGTTTTTCAACCAGTTATCATATATGTGAATTATGCACCGCCATGTGGCCAGGCATCATATATGTGAATTATATCATGCCATCTTTTTTTCATTATGTATTCCATTTGTCGACAGTCTGTGTATATTGAACTACTCTTCATGTGTATCAGCCATTTGAGCCAGTTATGGAAAAATCTGGAGTGAAAACAAGGTCTTCAGAGCGGGCAATGGTACCTGTTGAGCCAGTTATGGAAAAATCTGGAGTGAAAACAAGGTCTTCAGAGCGGGCAATGGTACCTGTTGAAGCATATATCTCGATGGTTACAGGGAGCTCCTCAGAGGAGGATTCAGAGACAGATAACCAGTCCTATATCCCACCTGAGGTGTATGCTCTAAGTTGCAATGTTTTATATTTCTCATATGATGCATATGGTGTCTTGCATTGCTTAGTTTAGACATCATCTGCACAATATTGAATTCCATCTACTTAGTTTAGAGATCATACATGCGAGTGCCAGCTGCTTAGTATATGAATCAATTATGTCAATTATATCATGCCATCATGTATACTTAGACAACATGTATGTGAATTATATCATCCCAACCTATTTTAGAAAGACATCATATAGTTTTGTCATTTCATCCTGTTTAGGTACTCATCATATGTTGAATTATGCCATTATATCATGTTAAGTTATCCATCATATATCTGAAACTGTGTCATGCTATCATGTTTAGTTAGGCATCATATATGTGAAATTGTGTCATGCTGTCCTATTTGGTTAGACAACATATATGTGAATTACCACATCTGTCTATCATACAATGTCTGTGCGTTCAATTTCTTTTCTTGTTTACCAGCCATTTGAATTGGAGGGGTTGATGGCAGTATCTAAGGGAGCAAAAACCCGTTCTTCACAAAAGACAGTGCTACCCGTCGATGCAGATATAACCATGGTTGTACTAGCCCACGAACTAGCCCCACCACACATAACCGAGACTCTTCCAGATTGCACACTTACACTTTTGGGCAGAGAACCAGCTACAACCCATCTAACCGCAACCCCAGCGGATAGTAACCCACTTCTAGTTGACAAAGCACCATGTCCACCATAGAGTACCCCCACATGAGCAGTTTGTAAAGCTACTGCAGTGCCCAAAGCACGAAGACCACCACAGCTAACCCAAACTCCACGTTTAAAGCAGAAGAGCAACTGTTCTCAGGTCAAAGTCCATAGCTATGGTCCATACTCCTTTGCTGTTGCATCTCTGTATTTACTCATACCAACTACTTTCGAATTTGAAGGATCCAATTGAAACTCCAATGGCGCAACAGGTATGTTTTAAACCTATTTCTTTAACTGGATTGTTGTTCCAACTTCTTGCTCTATGTTGATTTCAGTTTAAGTTGTATAAACAGTTATGTTCTCATGTGATGCACATTACAAGTGCCACTATGCAATGGTAGAGAAAGTAATGCAGATAAGGTTCAAGATAGTGAGACAACCCTGTTGGTCTCAAAGAAAGGTGGTAAAAATGATCTTGTAGACAATGAGAAAACCCCACAGTCCTGCGTTGATGTAGTGTTCGAGTTACTGGCCAATACCGCTGGCACAAGCTCTTCGAACTCGCTGCCTGAATCACTTCGGCTTCTTCAGTCTCAGCTACAAGCTGAAAGGCATCAGTCAGCTGTGCTGCAGCAAGAAGCTGAAGGGCTGAGGAAGTCCCTGCAGAATTCAGATGCGTACTTTCTTGTGCAACAACAAGCGCTAGAAGATTTAAGTGCCAAACAAGAGAAAGTTAATATGCTTTTCTAAGCATCTTGCCAGCATTATGGGTACCCAGGATATTGTTTCTTGAGCTCTTCTGATGTGGTTTCAGTTCTGGACTTGTTTTGCTACGGTGTTTATATGCTGCTTTGTTCCCTATATTTGCAATGGTGGTGAACTTTGATGCCCAGTGGATGTAATATGTATAATAGATGTGATAGCCTAGCATAAGTTGCTTGCTTATTTATTTCCTTGTTGTCTTGTTTATTTGTTTACTTGTAGTCAGTGCAGTTCTTTTTCCGCGGTTTGCTAGTGGCTGCAATAACCTATTTTTTAAAACTAGGCCACGATAACCATGGGCTACATATTTACTGTAGTGGCACTGGGCGTCCTACCGGCCGTAGAGACAATGGGCCTTCTATGGGCCATGGAAACAATGGGCCTTCTACGGGCCGTAGACACAATGGGCCTACTATGGGCCGTATCATCAATGGGCCTTATATGGGCCGGACGATCGATCAGCCAAACATGGGCCAATAACAGACCGCATTATGGCCGCAAAAGGGCTAGAGTTGGAATCGTCCGTTCATGGGCCGACCATAACTGGCCGTCGTTAATAAGTCGTATTTGACGACGCTATGAAAATGGCCCAACGTATTAACGGGCCACAAACGGGTCGACTGTAACAATGGGCTGAATTTGGCCCGCAAGCAGAAAATGACAGTAATGGGTCGTAAGTAACCGAATGCTGGAAATGAGCCCAAGAATAAATGGGCCCTGAGAAGGCCGAAAGATAACATGGGATGGAAACGGCCCAATGGAATAATGGGCCGTTAATGGGTATAAAGTGATACACTGTTCATTACGGGCCAGTTTCAGCACAGGCCATTAATGGGCCAAGAGTTACAAAGGGCCTCATATGGGCCGAAAGACATCCTGGGCCATACATGGGCCGGTATTTAAAACGGGCTGGAATCATATTGGACGGCCCAGATGACGCTACTGGGCCTAATTCGGATAGGCCGTAACGGGCCCTGTGTTTGCGGGCTGTAAATGGGCTATATGCGAACAGGCCGTTAAGAGGCTTTCCATGGGCCGGCCCGCCACCTTTTGACCAAGTCAAACGGGCCGGTCTTTTGATAGGAATGGGCCTCTATTGGGCCGTGCCACATGTCGACATATCATAGGCGCCTTCTGTCCAATGAGTGCATGACATCTGTCACAACGATGAGCCGACACATGTTTCCTCCAACCAATGATGATTTTACATGTGGAAAATCCCCATTGGTCGGGGTTGTTAATGGGTTATGGATCCAAAACCCGACCCGATAGCTTAATGGTGTTCCATTACGGTGGATGCCACGTGTCGGTCACCCTTGACGAAAGCACTTCTGTGACGCGCGATTTATCGTCATGGAAGTGGACACTTCCGTGATGATAATTTTGGTAATGTCATGGAACACTTCTACGACAGCACAGTGTGACTTTCTTGATTCTGTCATAAAATCGTCATGGGTGTACATGCATGACAGAAAGCATGACCTACTGTGACAAACAAGTATCATCATGGAAGTGTATTTTTTGTAGTGATACATAAGTACTCAACTAAAAGCACAGGTAAAACTGAAATAACAAGATATATCCAAAAAGTTCATCTTAAGAACTCCGGTTTGCAAAAAGAATCAAATCAAACGGAGAAACAAAACTCAAACTACGAAAGAAACAAGATCCGAATACTAATCTGAATTGAAGTCAAATTTTACAGTACCAAAATCTTGTTCAAGTTGGTTAAATAGAAAGAGGGTTTCGAGACGAAGATCTAGGCGCTTGAATCTCCTGATTCCGACAAACTAGCGAAAAGATAAACTAAAACTAAAACCTAGGCTGAATTCGCGATCGAAAATAATCACGGAAAAACCCTGGAAAAAGAAAAACTGACAAACAGGCTAACGAACGAACGTTCATTGTCTGAGGCTAACGGGTGAACAACGTTCGTTAAAACAAATGTATGGACGAACATATGCTGTTTAACTAAACCGAAAAAAATAAAATAAAACCGATCTAAGAGTAAACTGGATGTAGGGTTTATGAAAAAACGATCGGTTTTCTCGCGAAAACCGGTAGTGGCAGTGGCGACGGCTACCTCGTCGGCGACGGGGACGGCGGCGGCGGCAGCGAGCGGCTCCGGCGATGGGGTCGGCAACGGCGAGCGGCG